>NC_059169.1:14245000-14342626 GCF_019923935.1 Bubalus bubalis | reverse complement strand
CACTTGGCTGGCTGTAATCACCCTTTCGAGAGCCACATTTGACGAAGGTGATGAAAATCATTATTTTGGTTACAGCAAAAAATGATGTACAATTCATTCCTCTAAGGTAGGAACTATTCAGAATCTTGGAAATTTCCTTCCTGGAAAAGAGGACAGAAAATAGATTTTAAAACTACCATTGACATTCAAGGCATGAATTTGAGTGCCCTGTGTGAGTGGCCCCTTTCAAGGGAGTGGACACAGTTAAACTATCCCTCACATCATGAAGACACTACACAGTGCACACCCAGAGGTCTGCCCCCAAACCAGGACCACACTCTGCAGCACGACTTCACTCTTACAACTAAAAGAAGACTTAGAGTCACACTTTTTTAAACATTTTGGACCAATGAGACTGAGTTTGAACATTCATTCAACAAGTATTCATAACCACAAGTCCTGGGCAGGGCTCCTCACTGATGACAGAAAGACACAGCCCATCACCTCCAGGAGCTCATGAACTTGTGGGGGAAGAGAATAAGACACCCCAAAACTGTGACACACCAGATATTGGAAAGAGGCAGCCGCACAGCCCCCACAGGAGATCAGAGCAGAGTTGTGTAACACAGAGCAGTGGAGTGAGAGCAAGTTGCATGAATGTGGATCTTGAGAAGATAAGATGGAGTCAGGGTTGGCAGAGGCCAGAGAATAAGGAAGATGAGAGTGTATTCCCAGCAGAGGGAGGACCCCCGCAAAGGTGCAAAGTAAGAAGTGACAGGAAGCTGCCAGAGAATTCTAAGTGCCCTGTGCTGAAGTAAATCACTCATCAGATATTTAAATGAAAGATGGAAAAGTATTCTACAAAGAAAAAGCAAAGAAAACAACCTAGTGTTTTCATGGCTCTGTTTGGAAGGAATAATAATGATTCATAAAGTTTTGCTTGATACAGTTACATCCAATCTCTAAAATCTCACCATTTGTGCTACATCAAACTATAGTTTTAGTTTTAATGTCATCATCTCAAATACCAGTATCTTCTATGGAGAAGGAAATGGCAACCCACTTCAGTATTCTTGCCTGGAAAATCCCATGGACAGAGGAGCCTGGCAGGCTATACTATATGGAGTCATAAAGAGACAGACACAATTTAGAGACTAAATAATGACAACAAGCCCATCCTGTACCCTGCATTGACAATAGGCAAAAGCCACCTGCTTCAAAGAAGACAGAAAACCAGCTTCTGCCCAGGATCCTGAAATTGTAAAAAGCAGAGGACATCAGCTGGGGCAGAGAGGGGAAATTCCTCACACACACACTCCACCAATATAGGACAGAGAGACAGAAAATCCACTTGCTATCATCAGAAGAAGAAAAGGCTTTGGACTTTTCAGCTAAAGACTGATTTCTAGCAATTACATACTCTACTATCTGAAACATTTAACCGTCAACCATCATGTCTCTGTTTATGTTTCTATATTGGGTAAGAAAACAAAACTTACCTTGTGGAGTTCTTTTGTAATTGATTTCCATACGTGACAAAACTTTATAGACAGTGAAAAAGCTAAGGAGTATTGTTAGGTAAAAATAAATATAAAAGACAGGGAAAAAAATACTAACATCTTGAAATTACTGCCTTTGGGGGGTTTCTGGTACTAAGAAATAATTGGAAATTCATTTCTATATAAGTAAGAAGCATAAGCAAAGGAGAAAAGGAAGATATAAGCATCTGAATGCAAAGTTTCAAAGAATAGCAAGGTGAGATAAGAAAGCCTTCCTCAGTGATCAATGCAAAGAAATAGAGGAAAACAACAGAACAGGAAAGATTAGAGATCTCTCAAAGAAAATTAGAGATATCAAGGGAACATTACATGCAAAGCTGGGCTCGATAAAGGACAGAAATGGTATGAGCCTAACAGAAGCAGAAGATATTAAGAAGAGGTGGCAAGAATCACAGAAGAACTGTACAAAAAGATCTTCACGACCAAGATAATCATGATGGTGTGATCACTCACCTAGAGCCGACATCCTGGAATGTGAAGTCAAGTGGCCTTAGGAAGCATCACTAAAAACAAAGCTAGAGGAGCTGATGGAATTCGAGTTGAGCTATTTCAAATCCTGAAAGATGATGCTGTGAAAGTGCTGCACTCAATATGCCAGCAAATTTGGAAAACTTAGCACTGGCCACAGGACTGAAAGAGGTCAGTTTTCATTTCAATCCCAAAGAAAGGCAATGCCAAAGAATGCTCAAACTACCACACAATTGCACTCATCTCACATGCTAGTAAAGTAATGTTCAAAATTCTCCAAGCAAGTCTTTAGCAATACATGAAGCATGAACTTCCAGATGTTCAAGATGGCTTTAGAAAAGGCAGAGGAACCAGAGATCAAATTGCCAACATCGGCTGGATCATCAAAAAGCAAGAGAGTTCCAGAAAACATCTATTTCTGCTTATTGTCTATGCCAAAGCCTTTGACTGTGTGGATCACAATAAACTGTGGAAAATTCTGAAACAGATGGGAATACCAGACCACCTGACTGCCTCTTGAGAAATCTATATGCAGGTCAGAAGCAACATTAGAACTGGACATGGAACAACAGACTCGTTCCAAATAGGAAAAGAGTACGTCAAGACTGTATATTTGTCACCCTGCTTATTTAACTATATGCAGAGTCATCATGAGAAACGCTGGGCTGGAAGAAGCACAAGCTGGAATCAAGACTGCTGGGAGAAATATCAATAACTCAGATATGCAGATGACACCACTCTATGGCTGAAAGTGAAGAGGAGTTTAAAGAGCCTCTTGATGAAAGTGAAGAGGAGAGTGAAAAGGTTGGCTTTAAGCTCACCACTCAGCAAATTAACATCATGGCATCTGGTCCCATCACTTCATGGGAAGTAGATGGGAAACAGTGGAAACAGTGTCAGACTTTATTTTGGGGGGCTCCAAAATCACTGCAGATGGTGATTTCAGCCATGAAATTAAAAGATACTTACTTCTGGAAGGAAAGTTATGACCAACCTAGATAGCATATTCAAAAGCAGAGACATTACTTTGCCCAACAAAGGTCCATCTAGTCAAGGCTACGGTTTTTCCAGTGATCATGTATGGATGTGAGAGTTGGCTTTGAAGAAAGCTGACACCAAAGAATTGATGCTTTTGACTGTGGTGTTGAAGAAGACTCTTGAGAGTCCCTTGGACTGCAAGGAGATACAACCAGTCCATTCTGAAGGAGAACAGTCCTGGGTATTAATTGGAACGACTGATGCTAAAGCTGAAACTCCATTACTTTGACCACCTCATGTGAAGAGCTGACTCATTGGAAAAGACTCTGATGCTGGAAGGGATTGGGGGCAGGAGAAGAAGGGAACGACAGAGGATTAGATGGCTGGATGGCATCACTGACTCAATGGACATGAGTTTGGGTAAACTCCAAGATTTGGTGATGGACAGAGAGGCCTGGCATGCTGCAATTCATGGGGTCACAAAGAGTCGAACACAACTGAGCGAATGAACTGAACTGAAGAAGCATTATACAAATTTTTCCTTTAAGAAGACAGTAAGTGGAAGAGCAGGTTAAAATGATGTCTCCCCTATTCTACTTAAACTTTCTGCCACATGTTGGGGGTGGAGTGCATAGAATTTAAGTTCATCATAATGTGAAAAACTTGGTAAGACTTCAAAATTAATTCAGAAAAGTCAACTGTAGTAACGTAGGTGAACCTAGAACCTGTTATACAGAGTGAGGTGAGTCAGAAAGAGAAAAGCAAATATTAACACATATATATCGAATCTAGAAAAATAGAACTGATGAACCTATTCACAGAGAATAAATGGAGACACAGATGCAGAGAACAATCTCAGAGACACAAAGCAGGAGGGAGAATGTAGGACAAATTGAGAAAGTAGCATTGACATGTATATGCTGTCATGTGTAAAATAGATAACTAGCAGGAAGCTGCTATATAACACTGGGAGTCTAGCCTAGTGTTTTGTGACAACCTAGAGAGGTGGAATGGGGGGGTGGAAGGCAGAGGTTCAAGAAGGTGGGGATATATATGTATATATGATTATGACTGATTCACCTTGATGTATAGCAGACACCATCACAACACTGTAAAGTAATTATCCTCCAAAAATAATAAGTAAATTCAGTAAAAATTGTGGAGGGGAGTACAAAAATATGGTGTGATATATACAAAAACTTACCTTCTCAAGCTGGTAATAAGGTCTATAAGTGACTTTTCCCAAGCATACATTTTTACTGTTCTGATGCCACTTATAAATTCATTCATGGTCCTGATCCTGTCGTCTGTGAGAGCTGCGGTCTTACTCCTTAGGGGACAGACATGAGAGATAAGCCTTAGTGATCACATACTAACTTTCTGTAGCATCAGCAGCAGGGGGCACAGGGAGGGACCAGAGATCAAATGATTCCCTGCAGCACCTCTGTGCCGACATCACAGGCAGGTCCTACTCAAAGTACAAATGGAGAAAAAGACTTCTAGGAAGTAAACAACTCAGCCTAATGCAAAGACTAATTCAGAGAACTTGCAGTATCAGCCAAGGAAGACCTGAAGTGAGTCAGATACAAATGATCCGCCCAAGAAGATGATGGTTGAACAGGAAAGGCAGAAAGGAATCTAACAGGAAGACAGTGTCTGTGCTGTAATAAAATAGGAGTAAAATTCTGGGGAACAGAAAAGATGAGGCTGTTAATAACATCAGGAAAGAAGAACAAGAAAAACTTCAGAGACCTTGTAGCACTGGAACAGGGCCTCAAAGGATAAGGAACATCTCTCGACAGCAAAGAGAGGAAAAGAAATTTCAAGTAAAGAAAAATACCACATGTAATGGTACACACAGACACAAAAGAACTCACATAGATTCAAACAACACACCTTCACCACCTGACAATCTGGACAATGACCCACTTCCAACCCTCTGGAACCTGCCTCAGTTCTAACTCATCACCATTATGCCCTTCATCACCAGTTACCTTTCTACCACATATGCTGCTGAGACTGTGGGACTTTATGAAAGTGAAAATGAAGTCGCTCAGTCATGTCCAACTCTTTGCACCCCATGGACTGTAGCCTATCACACTCCTCTGTCCATGGGATTTTTGAGGCCAGACTACTAGAGTCGGTTGCCATTTCCTTCTCCAGAGGATCTTCCCGACCCAGGGATCGAACCTGGATCTCCTGCATTGTAGGCAGATGCTTTACCATATAAGCCACCAGAGAAGTCCTAATAAAGACATAATTTGGCAAAATTCAACATCCATTTAAGATAAAAACCCTCCAGAAAGCAGGAATAGAAGGAACATACCTCAACATAATAAAAACTATATATGACAAACCCATAGCAAACATTATCCTCAATGGTGAAAAACTGAAAGCATTTCCCCTAAAGTCAGAAACAAGACAAGGGTGCCCAATTTCACCACTACTATTCAACATAGTTTTGGAAGTTTTAGCCACAGCAATCAGAGCAGAAAAAGAAATAAAAGGAATTCAGACTGGAAAAGAAGAAGTAAAACTCTCACTGTTTGCAGATGACATGATCCTCTATAGAGAAAACCCTAAAGACTCCACCAGAAAATTACTAGAGCTAATCAATGAATATAGTAAAGTTGCAGGATATAAAATCAACACACAGAAATCCCTTGCATTCCTATATACTAACAATGAGAAAACAGAAAGAGAAATTAAGGAAACAATTCCATTCACCATTGTAATGAAAAGAATAAAATACTTAGGAATATATCTACCTAAAGAAACAAAAGACCTATATATAGAAAACTATAAAGCACTGGTGAAAGAAATCAAAGAGGACACTAATAGATGGAGAAATATACCGTGTTCATGGATCAGAAAAATCAGTATATTGAAAATGAGTATACTACCCAAAACAACCTAGATTCAATGCAATCCCTATCAAGCTACCAACGGTATTTTTCAGAGAACTATAACAAATAATTTCACAATTTGTATGGAAATACAAAAAACCTCGAATAGGCAAAGCAATCTTAAGAAAGAAGAATAGAACTGGAGGAATCAACCTGCCTGACTTCAGTCTCTACTACAAAGCCACAGGCATCAAGACAGTGTGGTACTGGCACAAAGACAGAAATATAGATCAATGGAACAAAATAGAAAGCCCAGAGATAAATCCACGCACCTATGGACACCTTATCTTTGACAAAGGAGGCAAGAATAATCAATGGAGAAAAGACAATTTCTTTAACAAGTGGTGCTTGGAAAACTGGTCAGTCACTTGTAAAAGAATGAAACTAGAATACTTTCTAACACCATACACAAAAATAAACTCAAAATGGAAGAAATATCTAAATGTAAGACCAGAAACTATTAAACTCCTAGAGGAAAACATAGGCAGATTCATGTTGATATATGGCAAAACCAATACAATATTGTAAAGTTTAAAAAAAAGTAATAATAAAAAAAAAAGCCACTCTCTGACATAAACCACAGCAGGATCCTCTATGATCCACCTCCCAGAATATTGGAAGTAAAAGCAAAAATAAACAAATGGGACCTAATTAAAATTAAAAGCTTCTGCACAACAAAGGAAACTATAAGCAAGGTGAAAAGACAGCCTTCAGAGTGGGAGAAAATAATAGCAAACGAAGCAATTAAAGAATTAATCTCAAAAATATACAAGCAACTCCTGCATCTCAATTCCAGAAAAATAGAAGACCCAATCAAAAAGTGGGCCAAAGAACTAAAGAGACATTTCTCCAAAGAAGACATACAGATGGCTAACACATGAAAAGATGCTTAACATCACTCATTATCAGAGAAATGCAAATCAAAACCACAATGAGGTAGGATTTCATGTCAGTCAGAATGGCTGCTATCCAAAAGTCTACAAGCAATAAATGCTGGAGAGGGTGTGGAGAAAAGGAAACCCTCTTACACTGTTGGTGGGAATGCAAACTAGTACAGCCACTGTGGAGAACAGTGTGGAGAGTCCTTTAAAAACTGGAAATAGAACTGCCATATGACCCAGCAATCCCACTGCTGGGCATACACACTGAGGAAACCAGAATTGAAAGAGACATGTGTACCCCAATGTTCATCACAGCACTGTTTATAATAGCCAGGACATGGAACCAACCTAGATGTCCATCAGCAGATGAATGGATAAGAAAGCTGTGGTACAGATACACAATGTAATATTACTCAGCCATTAAAAACAATACACTTGAATAAGTTCTAATGAGGTGGATGAAACTGGAGCCCATTATACAGAGTGAAGTAAGCCAGAAAGAAAAACACCAATACAGTATATTAACACATATATATGGAATTTAGAAAGAACGTAATGATAACCCTGTATGCGAGACAGCAAAACAGACACAGATGTATAGAACAGTCTTTTGGACTCTGTGGGAGAGGGCGAGGGTAGGATGATATGGGAGAATGGCATTGAAACATGTAAATTATCATGTGTGAAACAAATTGCCAGTCCAGGTTCAATGCATGATACAGTGTACTCGGGGCTGGTGCACTGGGATGACCCTGAGGGATGGGATGGGGAGGGAGGTGGGAGGGGGGTTCAAGGGAACACATGTACACTCATGGTGGATTCAAGTCAATCTATGGAAAAACCAATACAATATTGTAAAGTAAAATAAATAAATTAATTAAAGAAAAATGAAGACATAATTAATCAAGACCAGTGACGGTCCTAAGATGGCAGAGGAAAAGGATTCGGAGACCACTTTCCACCCACAAATTCATCAAAAGGTCATTTGCATGCCGAGCAACTTCCACAAAACAACTTCTAAACGCTGGCAGAGGAAACCAGGCACCCAGAAAGGTAGCCTATTCTCTTTGAAAAGAGGAAGGACAAAATATAAAAGACAAAAAGAGTTAGGGACAGAGACCTGTCCTGGGGAGGGAGTTGTGCAGGAGGAGAAGTTTCCACACAGTAGGAAATCCTCTCACAGGCAGGTCAGTGGGGAGTTTTGGAATCTCAGATGGCAACATAACCAGGAGGAAACACACACACACACACACACACACACACACACACAGAATATGCACCTACCGCAGCTGCCAGTGGAGAAGTAGCCCACGTACTCGCATCCACTACCAACAAGTATAGACTGGACAGGGAGGCACAGGCTGCATAATCAGTAATTAGGGTAAGGACCGGGCCTGAATGCCCTGAGGACAATCTGAGGGAGCTGACATGAGATAGCAACCCCAACTATGGGATTGCCAGAGAGAAAAAAGAGAGAGAGAGAAAGAGAGAGAACTTGCCCATGAAAGGCTCTAACGCACAGCCTGGCCCACTCACGGAACAAAGTATTGAGCTAATACCAAAGAAGAGCTAGCCGGCTGCATACAGGCCCCTCCCCCGCAGCTCCCCAGAGGCAGACAGGCAGGTGTGTGACACCCAGAGCCGCACAGTAAGGGAGTGCTGCAATCTCGGCCCCAGGGACTGGCATCCTCCACCAAACTGTGAGCAGGTTCCCAATTGCTAACCACGTCTTCCTGGGATCCTGGACGGTTGACATCTGCCAGGAGTGTCATAGCCTGAGATCAGCTTCCCAGAGGAGACACACCTCTCACACAGCACACCTGAGATTGTGCTCTCCCAGTGCACACGGGATACCAAGCAGCATGAACCAGGGAGGTGATTAAGATGCATGGCCCACCTGGGACAGTGTGCTCACCAAGTACCTGGTGCTGCTTGGACCTGGGAAAGGCACAAAATGCACGCCCAAATGAGTCTGTGCCCTTGTGGAGTACCCAGGAACCTGAGCAGCTTAGACCTGGGAAGTGCACGAAAAGGCAGGCCCACTTTGGACAGTACCCCTGCAGAGGACCCTGGAGCCTGAGCAGTGTAGACCCAGGAAACACATGCCACCTTGAGCTTTGGCAAACCCAGTGTGGTCCTTACACTGCGAACACTCCCCACACATGCCAGCAATATTTGTTTGCAATGTCTCCCCCTCCCCACAACAGAACTGAACAGGTGAGCCTAAATAAGCGACCACCTTCACCCCTTTGTGTCAGGGTGGAAATTAGACACTGAAGAGACTTGCAAACAGAGGAAGCCAAAATAAACAAAGAAGAGGGAACCGCTCTGGAAGTGACAGGTTCAACAGATTAAAACCCTGTAGTTAACATTGACTAAGCATTGGAGGGGGCCTATAGACCTTGAGAAGAAGTACCAGCTGGAACAAGGAATTATCTGAAACTGAACTGACCCCACATTGCCCACAACAGCTCCAGAGAAATTCCTAGATATATTTTTACTATTATCACTTATTAATTTTTTAATTTAAGTCCCTTATTACTCCTTTGATTTTCATTTTTGTAAACTATTATCTTGCAAAAAAGACCCCATTTTTAAAGCAAATTCACATATATTTTTCATAATTTTATGATTGATTTTGTTTTATAATTTTAATATTCTATTTCTGAGAGTCTAACCTCTACTCTAGATTTTTAATCTTTGCTTTTTGGAATTTGTTTTCAATTTTGTACCTTTAGGAATATAATTTTCAGTACTCATTTTCACTTAGGTGTGTGAAATTGCTGGCTGATTTTATTGCTGTCACCCTTTTTGACTCTCCCTTTTCTCCCCCAGGTCACCTATATCCCCTCCCTCCCCTTTCTCTTCTCTACTTGACTCTGTGAATGTCTCTGGGTGTTCTGGGCTGTGAGAACACTTAGGGAATTGATTACTGGCTAGATTGCTCTCTCCCCTTTTGACTCCCCCTCTTTTCCCCCTGGTCACCTCTATCTCCCTTCTCCGTCTTCTCCATGTAAGTCTGTGAACCTCTCTGGGTGTCCCTCACTGTGGAGAATTGCTTCACCACTAATCTAGATGTTTTATCATCTGTGTTATATGGATGGAGAAGTCTTAAGGCTACTGTAAGAATAAGACTGAAAGCCAGAGGGAGAAGGTTTAACTCCAAAACTTGAGAACATCAGGGAACTCCTGATTCCATGGAATATTAATAGACAAGAGCTCACCCAAAAGGATACATTCCTACACTGAAACCAGCTCCACCCAAGAGTTAACAAGTTCCAGAGCAAGATATACCATGCTAATTCTCCAGTAAAGCAGGAACACAGCTCTGAGCATTAAAAGACAGGCTGCCCAAAGCCATGCCAAACCCATAGACACCCCAAAACTCACTACCAGACACTTCATAGCACTTCAAAGAGAAGCGATCCATTTCCACCCACCAGAACACAGACACAAGCTCCCCTAACCAGGAAACCTTGACAAACCACTAGTCCAACCCCACCCACAGGGAGAAGGCTCCACAATACAGAGGAACCATGAACTGCCAGCAAACAGAAAGTGTGGCCCAAACACAGCAATCTGAACAAGATGAAAAGGCAGAGACATATTCAGCAGGTAAAGCAACATGATAAATGCCCACAAAATCAAACAAAAGAGAAGGAGATAGGGAATCTACCTGAAAAAGAATTCAGAATAATGATAGTCAAGATGATCCAAAATCTTGAAAACAAAATGGAGTTACAGATAAATAGACTAGAGACAAGGATTGAGAAGATGCAAGAAATGTTTAACAAGGACCTAGAAGAGATAAAGAAGAGTCAATCAATAATGAATAATGCAATAGCTGAGGTCAAAAGCCCTCTGCAGGGAATCAACAGCAGAATAATTGAGGCAGAAGATAGGATAAGTGATATGGAAGATAGAATGGTGAAAATAAATGAAGCAGAGAGGAAAAAATAAAAAAAGAATTAAAAGAACCGAGGACAACCTCAGAGACCTCTGGGACAATGTAAAATGTCCCAACAGTCAAATCATAGGAATCCCAGAAGAAGAAGATGAAAAGAAAGGGCATGAGAAAACTTGAGGAGATAATAGTTGAAAACTTCCCTAAAGTGGGGAAGGAAATAGCCACCAAAGTCCAAGAAAACCAGAGAGTGCCAAACAGGATAAACCCAAGGTGAAACACCCCAAGACACATATTAATCAAACTAACAAAGATCAAACACAAAGAGAAAATATTAAAAGCAGCAAGGCAAAAGCAACAAATAACCCACATGGAGATCCCCATGAGGATAACATCTGACCTTTCAATAGAAACTCTTCAGGCCAGAAAGGAATGGCAGGACAAACTTAAAGTGATGAAAGAGAAAAAACCTAAAACCCAGATTACTATACCCAGCAAGCATCTTATTCAAATATGAAGGAGAAATCAAAAGCTTTACAGACTCAGCACCACCAAACCAGATCTTCAACAAATGCTAAAGGATCTTCTCTAGACAGGAAACACAGAAAAGGTTTATAAACTCAAACCCAAAACAACAAAATAAATGGCAACAGGATCATAATTATCAATACTACCTTAAATGTAAATGGGTTGAATGTCCCAATCAAAAGACAAAGGCTGGCTGAAAGAATATACAAAAAACAAACCCCTTATATGCTGTCTACAAGAGACCCACCTCAAACCAAGGGACACATACAGACTGAAAGTGAAGGGCTGGAAAAGGTATTTCATGCAAATGGAGACCAAAAGAAAGCAGAAGTAGTGATACTCATATTAGATAAAATAGACTTTGAAAGAAAGGCTGTGAAAAGAAATAAAGAAGAACATTACATAGTGGTCAAAGGACCAATCCAAGAAGATATAACAATTATAAATATATATGCACCCAAAAAGGTGTTCCCTCATTGCTCAGTTTGTAAAGAATCTGCCTGCAATGGAGGAGACCCTGATTTGATTCCTGAGTCAGGAAGATCCTCTAGAGAAGGGATAGGCTACCCACTCCAGTATTCAGTATTCTTGGCCTTCCCTTGTGGCTCAGCTGGCAAAGAATCCGACTGCAATATGGGAGACCCCGGTTTGATTCCTGGGTCAGGAAGATCCACTGGAGAAGGGATAGGAGACCCACTCCAGTATTCTTGGGCTTCCCTCGTGGCTCAGCTGGTAAAGAATCTGCCTGCAAGGTGGAAGACCTGGATTCAATCCCTGGGATGAGAAGATCCCCTGGAGAAGGGAAAGGTTACCCACTCCAGTATTCTGGCCTGGAGAATTCCATGGACTATAAAGTCTATGGGGTTGCAGAGTTGGACACGTCTGAGTGCCTTTCACTATCACTTTCATACACCCAACATTGGAGCACCTCAATACATAAGGCAAATGCTAACAGGTTTCAAAGGGGAAATTAACAGTAACACAATAATAGTGGGAAAATTTAGTACCCCACTCACACCTATGGTTAGATCAACCAAACAGAAAATTAGCAAGGAAACACAAACTTTAAATGATACAATGGACCAGTTAGACCTAATTGATATCTATATGATGTTTCACCCAAAACAATGAATTTCACCTTTTTCTCAAGTGCACACGGAACACTCACCAGGATAGATCACATCCTGGGCCATAAACCTAGCCTTGGTAAATTAAAAAAAAAAAAAAAAAAAAAAATTGAAATCATTTCAAGCATCTTTTTGAATCACAATGTGGTAAGATTAAATGTCAACTAGAGGGGAAATGGAGAAGGCAATGGCACCCCACTCCAGTACTCTTGCCTGGAAAATCCCATAGGCCGAGGAGCCTGGTAGGCTGCAGTCCATGGGGTCGCTAAGAGTCAGACACGACTGAGTGACTTTACTTTTACTTTTCACTTTCATGCATTGGAGAAGGAAATGGCAACCCACTCCAGTTTCTTGCCTGGAGAATCCCAGGGACGGGGGAGCCTGGTGGGCTGCCATCTATGGGGTCACACAGAGTCAGACATGACTGAAGTGACTTAGCAGCAGCAGCAGCAGAGGGGAAAAAACTATTAAAAATACAAACATATGGAAGCTAAACAACACATTTCTGAATAACCAGCAAATCACAGAAGAAATCAAAAAGGAAATAAAAATATGCAAAGAAACAAATGAAAATGAAAACGCAACAACCCAAAACCTATGGGATTCAGTAAAATCAGTGCCTAGACAAAGGTTCATAGCAATACATGCTTACCTTAAGAAACGAAAGAAAAATCAAATAAATAACCTATCTTTACACCTAAATCAACTAGAAAAAAAAAAAAAAAAAAAACAAAGGAAGAACCCCAGGGTTAGTTGAAGGAAAGAAATCATAAAACTTAGAGGAGAAATTAATAAAAAAGAACCAAAGGAGACTATAGCCAAAATCAACAGAACTAAAAGC
The DNA here is from genome assembly GCF_019923935.1 of Bubalus bubalis. Classification (NCBI taxonomy): domain Eukaryota; kingdom Metazoa; phylum Chordata; class Mammalia; order Artiodactyla; family Bovidae; genus Bubalus; species Bubalus bubalis. The sequence continues at coordinate 14,329,455 of NC_059169.1, read as the reverse complement.
TGGTTCCTTGAGAAGGTAAATAAAATAGGCAAATCATTAGCCAGACTCATCAACGAAGAAATGGAGAAGAATCAAATCAACAAAATTAGAAATGAAAATGGAGAAATCACAACAGACAACACAGAAATACAAAGATCATAAGAGACTAGTATCAGCAACTATATGCGAATAAAATGGCCAACTTGGAAGAAATGGATGAATTCTTAGGAAAGTACAACCTTCCAAAACTGAACAAGGAAGAAATAGAAAATCTTAACAGGCCAATCACAAACATGAAAATCAGAACTGTAATCAAAAATCTTCCAACAAACAAAAGCCCAGAACCTGATGGCTTCACAGGTGAATTCTATCAAAAATTTAAAGAGCTAACACCTCTCCTACTCAAACTCTTCCAGGAAATTGCAGAGGAAGGGAAACTCCCAAACTCATTCTATGAGGCCACCATCACCCTAATAACAAAACCAGACAAAGATGCCACAAAAAAAGAAAACTACAGGCCAATATCACTGATGAACATAGATGCAAAAATTCTCAAAATTCTAGCAAAGAAAATCCAACAACATATTAAAAAGATCATACATCATGACCAAGTGGGCTTTATCCCAGGGATGCAAGAATTCATTATTATTTGCAGATCAATCAATGTGATACACCACATTAACAAATTGAAAGATAAAAACCATATGATTATCTCAATAGATGCAGAGAAAGCCTTTGACAAAATTCAACATCCATTTATGATAAAAACCCTTCGGAAAGCAGGCATAGAAGGAACATACCTGTACATAATAAAAGTCATATACAATAAACCCACAGCAAATATTATCCTCAATGGTGAAAAACTGACAGCATTTCCTCTAAAGTCAGGAATAAGACAAGGGTGCCCACTCTCACCACTACCATTCTACATAGTTTTGGAAGTTTTGGCCATAGCAATCAGAAAAGAAAAAGAAATACAAGGAACCCAGATTGGAGAAGAAGGAAAAATCTCTGTTTACAGATGGCATGATCCTCTACATAGAAAATCCTAAAGACACCACCAGAAAATTACAAGAGTTAATCAATGAGTATAGTAAAGTTGCAGGATATAAAATTAATACACAGAAATCCCTTGCATTCCTATACATTAACAATGAGAAAACAGAAAGAGAAATTAAGGAAACAATTCCATTCACCACTGCGATGAAAAGAATAAAATACTTAGGAATAAATCTACATAAAGAAACAAAAGACCTGTATATAGAAAACTATAAAACACTGGTGAAAGAAATCAAAGAGGACACAAATAGATGGAGAAATATACTGTGTTCATGGAACAGAAGAATCAATATAGTGAAAATGAGTATACTACCAAAGCAATCTATAGATTCAATGCAATCCCTATCAAGCTACCATCAGTATTTTTCAGAGAACTAGAACAAATAATTTCACAATTTGTATGGAAATATAACAAACCTCGACTAGCCAAAGCAATCTTGAGAAAGAAGAATGGAACTGGAGGACTCAACCTGCCTGACTACAGGCTATACTACAAAGCTACAGTCATCGAGACAGTATGGTACTAGCACAAAGACAGAAATATAGATCGATGGAACAAAATAGAAAGCCCAGAGATAAATCCACACACCTGTGGATACCTTATCTTTGACAAAGGAGGCAAAAATATACAATGGAGAAAAGGCAATCTCCTTAACAAGTTTTACTGGGAAAACTGGTCAACTGCCTGTAAAAGAATGAAATTAGAATACTTTCTAACACTATACACAAAAATAAACTCAAAATGGATGAAAGATCTAAGTGTAAGACCAGAAATTATAAAACTCCTAGAGGAAAACATAGGCAAAACACTCTGACATAAATCACAGAAAGATCCTCTATGACCCACCTCCCAGAGTAATGGAAATAAAAGCAAAAATAAACAAATGGGAACTAGTTAAACTTAAAAGCTCTTTTATAATGAAGGAAAATATAAACAAGGTGAAAAGACAGACTTCAGAATGGGAGAAATAGTAGCAAACAAAGCAACTGACAAAGAATTAAGCTTAAAAATATACAACCTGCTCATGCAGCTCAATACTGGAAAAATAAGTGACCCAATCCAAAAATGGGCCAAAGAACTAAACAGACATTTTTCCAAAGAATACATAAAGAGGGCTAACACATGAAAAGATTCTCAACATCACTAATTATCAGGGACATGCAAATCAAAACCACAACCAGGTACCATCTTATGATGGTCAGAATGGTTGCTATCAAAAAGTCTACAAAAAATGAATGCTGGAGAGGGTGCAGAGAAAAACGAACCCTCTTACACTGTTGGTGGGAATGCAAACTAGTACAACCACTCTGGAGAAGAGTGTGGAGATTTCTTAAAAAACTGGAAATAGAACTGCCATATGACCCACCAATCCCACTGCTGGGCATATACACTGAGGAAGCCAGAATTGAAAGAGACATATGTACCCCAATGTTTATCGCAGCACTGTTTACAATAGCTAGGACATGGAAGCAACCTAGATATCCACCAGCAGATGAATGTATAAGAAAGCTGTGGTACATATACACAATGGAATATCACTCAGCTATTAAAAAGAACACATTTGAATCAGTTCTAATGAGGTGGATGAAACTGGAGCCTATTATACAGAGTGAAGTAAGTCAGAAATAAAAACATCAATACAGTTTATTAATGCATATATATGGAATTTAGAAAGATGGTAACAATGACCCCATATGTGAGACAGCAAAACAGTCACAGATGTAAAGAACAGACTTTTTGACTCTGTGGGAGAAGGTGCTGCTGCTGCTAAGTCGCTTCAGTCGTGTCCAACTCTGTGCAACCCCATAGACGGCAGCCCATGAGGCTCCCCCTTCCCTGGGATTCTCCAGGCAAGAACATTGGAGTGGGTTGCCATTTCCTTCTCAGGGGGGGATAATTTGAGAGAACAGCATTGAAACATGTATATTGCCATATGTGAAATAGATGACCAGTTCAAGTTTGGTACATGAAACAGGGCACTCAAAGCTGGTGCATTGGGACAACCCAGAAGGATGGGATGTGGAGGAGGCGGGAGGGGTGTTCAGGATCAGGGGGCACATATATACACGTGGCTGATTCATGTCAATGTATGGCAAAAATCATCACAATATTGTAAAGTAATTAGCCTCCAATTAAATAGATTGATTTAGAAAATTAATCAAAACTGACTTTGTCCTTGGACACTTATGAATTAATGGTAACATGTGAATTAAAAATAAGACATGAATATACATATTGGAAAATCACTCTAACCCAAGCATAACAAAAATGCATGCAACTAAGATTGAGCCTGTAGGATTATTACTATAATAATGCTTAAATAACTTCAATATAGGTACATTATGCTCAAGGATACTCTACATATTCAGGTACAGTGCTGAGAGGCTCTGGAAAATCCCATAACTTTTCAAGATTATCCTTCAGCTTAAAGCTGGAGCCACCACTGGCTAAACTAAGCCTGAAGGGTCTACAACACACACAAAGAAGAGATCAGAGAAGGCATTTTATTTTTTAAACAAAAGCATCCAACAGATTGTAGTTGTCACCAAATATATGTTGCTGCTGCTGCTGCTGCTGCTAAGTCGCTTCAGTCGTGTCCAACTCTGTGCGACCCCATAGACGGCAGCCCACCAGGCTCCCCCGTCCCTGGGATTCTCCAGGCAAGAACACGGGAGTGGGGTGCCATTTCATTCTCCAATGCATGAAAGTGAAAAGTAAAAGTGAAGTCACTCAGTCGTGTCCAACTCCTAGCGATCCCATGGACTGCAGCCTACCAGGCTCCTCCATCCATGGGATTTGCCAGGCAAGAGTACTGGAGTGGGTTGCCATTGCCTTCTCTGAAATATATGTTACCTATTTTTAAAACCAGTGTTTCACTTACCGGAGTGATGAAAACCACATCCCAAAGCAGCTTTGCAACAGCAGAAGGAAAATGAGAACCGCCATCCCAGCAAGACACGATATTCCTGTTTCCATCCAGAGCAGGGCAGTCACTGCAATTGCCTGCAGTGGCCCCACCCACACATAGTGCAAGAACATTGTTATCTTAAAGAAAAAGATAAGCCTTCTCAGGATATTATAAAAAAACAACACAAGTAAGGACACAGTATAGAAATAATATGCTTGTGAAGAAGATACAGGAACCAAAACAGAAATGATCACAGTGGATTTTAAACCTGCTAAAGCAGAAATCCACATATCCACCCCAGATGACAGTTCTGAGGCAGCACAGGACCAGCCACGGAAAACCCAACCAGCAGCACTGGAAGGAAGATCTGAATTTTATCCACAACACAAATGAGCTCAGGGTTACCCCAAACTCTCTTTGCTCCAAAATTCAGTCACCATCTCCCTAGGAGAGCCTATATTATGGTACCTACTACTCTCTCCAGTAATTACTTAAGTATTTACCTCCCTGACAGACTGTGGCTTTGGGGGGACAAAAACTAAGCCTAATTTATCCCTGAAACTGAGTAGAAGTCTTACTTCATGTTTGATGAATGAATAATTGAAGGAGAAGTGGTCTAGTGCAGTAGAGATCTGACCAACAGCTACAATGCCCTGGGTAATGTGATCTATTCATAAAGTAAATGGGAAAAAAGAGTGTGAGGGGACAGCAGAGAGTAGGTTGTGTCTGGCTGAGGACCATCCACTTGGCATTATTCCTCACAGGCTCCCTATACAGCAGGCACTAAACAGGGAAAGAACAACCCCTGCCCACCAGGCCTTCATCATCCAGATGAGGAGGAAGACAGCCCAGCAACACCAACACCATGTGCCAAGAAGGGCCACACCAGGAGGACCCCTAGGGACACTAACCAAGCTGGGAAAGAATCCTGCTGCCTATTATTAGAAAAACAAAATTCTCATCCACAGGACAACACACATTGTTACATCAAAGATGCATACAGAAGAAATGAGAGTTGGATAAAAAGGACCCTTGTCTTAGGTCCTCAACAGAACCCTGGCTGACACCAAACCCTGGCACCTGGCATCCCAATAAGCTACACTCAGTAAGAAGGATGGGAAATGGAAGAGGATCCCTCAGGGACAGCTTACCTGATCAAACCTGTTCACATCATTAGACAGCAGGTTGACTATCTGGCCTGTGGTGGTCTTCCCCATGGCCAAGCTACTCAGATGAAGTACCTAGTAAGAGAAAGATACAGAGAATTGGATTGCCAAGGTGATACCAAGTCAATCTTACAACATAGCAAAATGGAGTGTGTTTTTGTGGGCTCTTGAGTGGTGCTAGGACAAAGAGAGTGACCCCGAACAGCAGGGCTCTAGTGACCTACGTTCATCCTTCATCTCCTCAATGTGGTGGCAGCCCCGCCCACAAGAACAACAAACGGAGGAGCAGGAGGTAGAAGCAAAATCCCCCATCCTGCTTCTCAATGAACTTGAACCTGCCTGAAGGATAAAGGGATGTTGATTTAGACTTAAGAACAAACCAAAATAAATTTGAGCCAAACTAGATATGAGTGGAAAGGCTGCCTTAAAGAAAGAAATTAGAGGACTTGGATGGACTATAAATCTGGAATTGATTATTAATTCTGTGTGTGACCTCATTTAAACACTTTGGGCTTAGTTTATTCATTCTGAAATGAGGGATTATAATGTTCAAAACACTGTTTCTGTGAGGAACCTCTGTTCTTAATGCCAGTCTGCTGACTTTACAAAAAACACAGCCTCTGCTGCACAATTCCTTTATTTGTTAAGAAAAATGCCCTAGAGATCTGAGGAACCTGAAGAGACAATATGAGCTGCTTCAAAGACCACCAATCGTATCCAAACAGAGTCTCACAGTTCATAAAACTGTTTCATTTAGTCCTCAGGTTAAACAGAAAAATCAATGATAAAGTGGGAATGTAAAACAACGTAGCTGCCATAGAAGAGAGTATGGAAGTTCCTCAAAAAACACAAAATTAGCATATAATACAGCAATTCCACTTCTGGGAATATACTCAAAAGAACTGAATGTATGAACTTGAACAGATATTTATACACTTGTGTTCAGAGCAGCAATGATCACAATAGCCAAAAGGTAGAAACAACCCAAATGTTCACTAACAGATGAATGGATACAGAGAATGCTGTATATACCTATAATGGAATATTATTCAGTTGTAAAATGGAATTAAATTTGACACCTGCTCCACCATCAATGAACCCTTAAGAGATTATGCTACATGACATAAACAAGACTCAAAATGACAAATATTTTACAATTCCACTTACATGGGATACCAAGTCAAATTCAAAGATTGAAGTAGAATGGTGCTGGCTGGTAGGGGTGGGGGTGGGGTGGCTGGAGAATTAGTGCTTATTGGATGCAGAGGATCACTTTGCAAAGATGAAATTCTGGAGATGAATAGCAGTGTTGTTTCCTCAACAATGTAAATGTTCCTAATGTCACTAAATTGTTGTTGTTCAGTCACTAAGTCATGCCCAACTCTTTGCAATGCCATGGACTGCAGCACAGCAGTCTCCTCAGTCTTCCACTACCTCCTGAAGTTTGCTCAAATTCATGTCCATTGAGTCAGTGAAGGTATCTAAACATCTCATCTTCTGCCACCCCTGTCTCCTTTTGCCTTCAGTCTTTCCCAACATCAGGGTCTGTTCCAATGAGTCAGCTCTTCTTGTCACTAATGTCACTAAACAACGTTCCCCAAATTAGTTAAAATTGTAAATTTTATGTTGTGCATATTTTATAATAATTTTTAAAAATTAATGACCAAAATCCAAAAGTAACTTTACCAAATTTGTAGAAATGACAAATCATTTTATTTATGACACATCCCACTAGATCATTCAAAGTTCAGCTAAAAAGAGCCTAAACATTTCCCAAAGGTCACATTCCAAAGTGTTAGTTGGAAGAGGAAGAAAAACAGGTGGACAGTGGCTCACCTGTGCAGCAAACAGTGAGCTTTGCCTGAACCATGACCTCACACCTAACAAGGTTTTCACAGTGCAGTTCTGGTGAAATTTCACACATACTTATGGGAGCTAAGCACGATCTAGAAAGACAAACATCTAGCTAACTTGTGAAGAAATCTGAGTACTCTTCTCCTAAACAGTGAAAGGTACAAGAGAATAACAAATATGTGATGGGGGACAATGAAGAACCCTGGCTAGAGTGTACAGTCACCACTGCCATTTCCACGTCACCCAGGAGGAAACCAGCTCATGTGCCAAACACACACAGTGAGATGCCAGGGGCCCTGGGTTCATAGAGCGCTGAGATTAACAAGAGTCTGCTCAAGGAAAGATGAGGAGAAGACACTTTACATTTTGCCAAGAAAAACATTCCCAAGAAACAGAAGCTCTGGATAAGCAGCATAAGTAGCAACTAGGTAAAAGAAGCGATGATTTCAATTTAAATTGTTTGGTTTTAGCTTTTGATTAGGATTTAATCTTTTAATAAAAATTATATGTATTAAGGTGGACAACATGATTATTGTTAAAAATATACATTGGGAAATGATTTCTGTAGTAAAACCAATTAACATATTCACACTTTATGTAGTTACCATGTTGTGTGTCTCCTGAGAACACTTAGGTCTTCCCTTTTAGCTCAGCTGATAAAGAATATGCCTGCAATACGGGAGACCTGGGTTCAATCCCTGGGTTGGGAAGATCCCCTGGAGAAGGAAAGGCTACCCACTCCAGTACTCTGGCCTAGAGAATTCCATGAACTACATAGTTCATGGGGTCGGAAAGAGTCAGACACGACTGAGTGACTTTCACTTTCACACTTTCACTTGAGAACACTTCAGATCCACTCTAGCAGAAAAATTCAAGTATATAATACAAATAAATAAAGATTTTTAAAGCAAATAACCCAGGGCAACAAGATACTGAGAAACAAGTTTGCACAGAGCCTTTCAACAGTTGACATGGTGTATCGGTGGCAATTTCTTGGTAAAGACACATGAAATCCTAATCCCTTTTACACTAGCTAAGATCAGGGCAAGCTATGAAATAGTTGTGTGGCCTTTCTCAATATAAAAATCACTGAACACATCAAATCAGGTCTTATTAAAACTTCTATAATGCATTCTAAAGAGAAAAAGGAAACATAGTATTATGAAGATAACTTGAAAGAACAGCAAAAAATTCTCTCCCAAATTACTAAAGACAATGGAAATTTTCAAGTTTTATCCAAAATATCCAATTATTGTCTTTAATGCCAGTAAAACAATTGTAACTATAGCATATAGTGAGTCTGTATTTAGCCTGAGTTATATTTATATTTTTCTTTAGTTAACACAATTGTACTGAATGTGATTAAATGGGCCATTGAAAAATATAATCATTCCCTTTCTCAAATCCATTCTGTTCTCCAAGATTTAATTTTATAGATCCAATGCTGAAGTTCACTTTTAAACACAGTTTTGAAGGTTTTAATGAACAACAACAACAAAATGTCCAGAAATACCACTATGAGAATTAGGCATAAAAACATTGAAAATCAATGGGATACCTTTGATACTTTAATTTTTAATTAGATTTTATTACAGATTTAGTGGATATTATGCAACAGTGGATATTATGTGGCTAAAAGTCATAAAAGGTAGCCCTGATCCAATCTCAGTAGAAAACTTTTTATTATATATTGGAAAAGCAACAACAAAAAAAACGACTTGGTGCAAATACCAAGCTTCTCCAGTAAAGTACTAATGATCCCATTTACAAAATTTTTAGTTTACAGAGAACTTTCCCTAAATGTTCCTGATCCTTCAAGGGAGGTATACACTGTGAAACCGAGTGACACTTACCTTGCGGTAGATCATATGGCACAGGGCTACTCTCAGCCTCATTCCCACACGCTGAATGTGATAGAAGTACAAGTGGTGCAGAACAGCCCACACGAGCACGCTGGCGCTCAGCCCTGCCGCGTAGCCATAGGCTTCATGCAAAGCGGCAGAATCCGTTTGATTTGAGTTTTCAACATAATTAATCATTTTCCCCAAAAATATGGGCTGAATGACTCTGATGCCTTTCTAAAAGGAAAAAAAGGCTTAATTAGAAATGCAAGCTCTACCAGTTTTCTTAACACAAGCTTTACTTTTACCATTAGCATATTAAAAGGGCATTTTTGGCAAAACACTACATTTATGATTCACCTGAAAAGAAAATATCTATTAGACAAGCAGACAATAGTTTTAACCTTAAACCAAAATTTTATATTCAAAGACAATTAACCCTTAGGACTTTGTACTCAGTACACTCAAGAAGTTCAGTGCTTTAGAATACATTTGGCAAAATACCAAGTTATTCTTAGGGTGCCAGTGCTAAGTCGCTTCAGTCACATCCAACTCTTTGTGACCCTGTGGACTGTAGCCCACCAGGATCCTCTGTCTATGGGATTTCCCAGGCAAGAATACTGGAATGGGTTGCCATTTCCTTCTTCAGGGAATCTTCCTCACCCAGGGATCGAACCTGTGTCTCTTTGTGACTCTTGCATTGGCAGGTGGGTTCTTTATCACTAGCACCAGAAAAAGGTTAAGAAATTTGCTTCCATATGAACAAGCTCTGCTGGCAGTCCATCCCTGTCCCCCTGTTCTTTCAACATCTCAGCCTAACAGAAAGTCAAAATGGTTCATGTATGGGAGACACACTCTTATCACCTTCTTAAGAATCTTTATGAACTGAGACACTGGGACAAACGCATTCACTTGTACCCACCCCAAACTTCACACATCAGTACAACAAGAAAACAGAGCCCAGACTCTATTGGAACATCACAAAGAAACCAGGCTGGGGAGGTTCTTAGGGTCTCAGCCCCGAGGGACACTGTGTCAATATGTCCCTACCCTCTAGAAGCTGGGCTGTCCCTTGGAATCAAGCTAAAAAACAATTTTTGTCCACGGTTTGCCATCAGCCACTTATTGAAAGTGCTGGTTTGGAAGAAATGTTACCAATCATCTCTTCCCTAAGGCAAAAGTTAAAATCCTAAACCAGTGAGGTGGGAGACACTGAGCCTTCTCCCTTGAGTAAGACTTAGGGACAGCAATTTTCTTTCCCAAAACTAAAGATAGAAAACTGCAACACTTGCTCACCCTGCCAAATGGCCACTCCACCCCACAACCTACTTCTTCCCTCTAGTCACCCCTTGAAGGTCCCCTTCTCTCCCATCAAAGAAAACCAAACACTCAACACAAATCCAAGTCATCAAAAGTAAACGCCATGACCCTCAACATTATTTCTTCCACAGACTTCTCAAAAGACAAAATGTCAAAACTTTGGAAATCTTTCAGGAACTTGACTTTGGAGCAAGCTTTTCCTTTTAGGCAATCCTTCCTTATTAACATAGACAGGATAAGCAACTGCCAGGTTTTCCTTGATAGCACTCTTCTGTCTGTCTGAAGTTGTGGAAAGGATATGCAAGAGGAAGGGAAAGAGAATCCCGAACAACAAATACAAACAAAACTAACAAACATTTTCTGCTCAACAAATTAGTGCCTGATGAGGATCTATAGAGAAAGTTGTCCCCATTCCTCAAATGGATGTAACATTAAACCCCGACACTCCTCTCTTGTTCTGCACCCACAGGTTCACAGGCTACACCAACTGCCTTACCTTCCACAAGGTAATAGAAAGCTTCATCTATTACAGAGAAGAAATCACTGTTAAGCTAAAGAATTATGCATAGGATGATCAGATCAGAGTAAGAGGATCTGTTCTCAGGAACACAAAGTTTCACTGTTACATCTCCATTGACCCCTAGAGGTTCTAAGAGCTTATGGAAGAGCCCCTCAATTTGTACACTGTAAAACAGACTTTGTATGTTTTACATACAAAGTCTTGTATGGCCTTGGGCAGTCCAGTGCTGCAGCCTGCAAACCTGGGGCTCTCCATCAGAAGCCCAGCACTAACACCTGCCATCCCAAACGGTCCTAAAACTTATGATTTTCTTAGGAAATCATTGTTGCCTGTTACTCAGCTCTCCTTTTGATCCTGATACTGTTCTAATTACAGTAAGTATAATGTCACCCACCAAAGAGAATACTGATAGATGCAACAAATTCACCAAAAAGTAGTATAAAATAAAGGCACCTCATTACTATCTGATTGGATTTTTTCTGCTGAGAGATAGTATTTAATAACCAAGTTGAGCAGATAGCCTCATTAAGGAGTAATGCCATGGACTTTCCTAGTGGTCCAGTCGTTAAGAATCTGCCTGCAGATGCAGGGGACACAGGTTCCATCTCTGGTCAGGGAAGATCCCACATGCCGTGGAGCAGCTAAGCCTGTGCACCACAACTACTGAGCCCATGTGTGCTGACTACTGGAGCCATCACACCTAGAGCCTGTGCTCCGCTACAAGAGAAGCCACTGCAGTGAGAAGCCCGCACACAATAACTAGAGAAAAGTCCTTGCTCAGCAGTGAAGACTCAGTGCAATCAAAATTAATTTTTTTTTTTTTAAAAAGAGTAAGGCCAGTGGTGAAAGACAGGGAAGCCTGGCATGCTGCAGTCCCTGAGGTAGCAGACACCAACACGACTGAGCGACTGAACAACAAATGCCAGTCCTGGCTCAGAGCTTCCTCTCCTCTGTCTGCTCTTTTTAAAAATCTTGTTTATTTATTTATCTTTGACTCTGCTGGGTCTTCTTTGACACACACGGGCTCTTCCTTGCGGTGTGGGCCTTCTCTCGTTGAGGTGAGGGCTACTCTCTAGTTGTAGTGGTCGCACTTCTGGTTTTGCTGGCTTCTCTTTTTGCAGAGCAGAGGCTCTAGAGCACACAGGCTTCGGTAGGTGCACCAAGTGGGTTCTGTAGTTGCAGTTGATGGGCCACAAGGCATGTGGTATCTGAGTTCCTGGACCAGGGATCAAACCCATGTCCACTGCACTGGCAGGAAAATTCTTAACCACTGACCACTAGGGAAGTCCCTCCTCTGTCTGTTCTTGATCCTAATCCTCAACGAGTAAGACATAAAACAATTGAGAAAATGTTCATTAGCAAACTTGAAACTAACCAAATGAAAACCTTTTGGATAGCAGGAACAATATTAAAAATTGTTCCCATAAAGCCTTCATCTTTGACACCAACCTATAACCCAGTGAATAGCCTTCTCACAAAACAACTGGGAACATAGTTCTTCCTTCACAAGAATTCTGCATAACTGTGAAACTGTAAAAGATATTTAAAACAGTCCAATATAATACCACAACTATCATTTCAAAGTTCTATGAGAGTCTCAGAGTCTCTGAGGCAGACATCTCTTGGTGGAGTCCTTGTTAGTTAATCTCCTGCAAGCACTTGACATTCTGGCTCACCTCTTGCTTCTTAGGGGAACTTATAGTTTCTCCGCTACATTTCCACACTACTTGAAGTGTTTCTGGCCCAATTCTACCATCTTCAAGAAAAACTGAGTAACTCCCTGAGATGGCCCAAGCCACCACCTTAAATACCATCTCCAGCTAAAGAAAGGTTGGTAGGGACACATACGAGAAGTTAATAGGAAAAGCAGCTAAAATTAACATGGCTGGGTTTGTTACAGAGATTTACTTATTCTCCATTGACAAGATTCTTCTGTGATTTAGAGACATCCTTCTCTTTTTGGTACTGGGAGGAAGACACCTTTACAAATGGAAATTTCCCTCATCAATGTAAATATCCCTCACAGAAGGGTAACTTCTGCTCTATCTTTACAGTTTCTCCTATGTCTATTTCTAAAAAAAAAAAAAAAAAAAAAAAAATCAGCTAAAAATAATCTTTGTGTCAAAAATGCACATTCTCAGGTGACACTTGCTACTACCCTTCAATCATATTCAATGTTTGTAGTTTTGAAATATTTGTAACACCTACAGGAAAAAAAAAAAAAAAAAACTCTGTAGGAAGCAGGTGACAGATAAGCACAGAGCTGTTGTCAGAAAAATATCTCTTGACTCTGAGTCTCAATGGAGGCTGTGGGAGGAGAGGAAGCCTCAGGAGAGAATGCAGAGAACACTGGCCTAGGAGTCTGAACACTGGGCTTCAGAAACCAGGTTGGCCACCTGTGAGTCACATGACCCTAAGCCCATCATGTGCCCACCTGCCCTCCAGGTCTTTGTTTACCTCGAGGAATTGTGGGACAACTAAGAGCCACAACAGCTCAAAGTACTCTAAAACCAACACTAAAAAACAAGTGTAAGCTATGATCATTTTTATGATACAGAAGTCCTGGGAAGAGACCTGCTCTATTAATGGCAGAGGCTGGTTTCACAAAGGGCTTGGAAAACTCAGTGCTGCTCACAGGCCACCATGCAGAACAACTCTTGCGAAAAGTCATTTATAAAAGCCAACATTTCTGGATAGCAATTAAAAGTTTTACTTCTAAGCAGATTTTTTTTTAATTTTTAACCATTATGAATCTTTAAAAAAGAGGCACCTATTTCCCTGACTTCTAAAAGAAAATGGAATAAGGGAGGAGTGGGGAGAATGAGTGAAATAGGTGATGGAGATTAGAAGGTACAATCTTTTAGTTAAAAAAATAAATAGTGAGATGTGATGTACAACATAGGAAATACAGTCAATAATATTGGAATAACTTTGTATGGTGACAGAGGGCAACTAGACTTGCAGTGATCATTTTATAATGTATACAAATATTGAATCACTATGCTATATACCTAAAACTAATATAATAAGTCAATTATACTTCATTTTTTATTTTTAATGGGAATAAAACCTTTTTTATGCTTTTTAAAAAATGAATTAAAAAGCATTCCCATCATTTATGACTCAAGGTCATCACTGTGGATATCATTAACAACTAATGGCTAATGTTATGCTCTTAAGATCCAGCAGGGTACACACAGCAGGTCTGCTCTGCAGGTCCCCTTCTGCTTTGCTCAGTGCCCCCTCCTCCTCTCCCTTGCTGTGTGGACTTCGGTGGTTGCTCTCAGCCCACAGTAACTTTGCCACCAAAGCCTCCACTTTGACACTTTGCCACTTTTCAGCCTCCTGCGTTGAGCAAACTCAAGGGACACTTGGAAGAAAGGGTTGGGAAATAAAGGCAAAAGCCCAGTACAGCTCTTGGGGAACCAGCCCTGAGTCAAGGTACAAAACCCACTGTGGGACTCAGGATTCTGTTTACCTCCTGCCCATCAGCTGAGCTCCAAAGTGAATATTTACACAAACATGTGCCTCCATCAGCCTCCACCTAGACCAGAGACCATCAGCAAAAGTGGCCTTGGACAAACAACAATTAACGGAACAAGGCCGGGCCCTTTCTAATGTTCCTGGGAACAGGACATAAACCCTGGTCACCCCGCCCCTCTCAGGACAAGGGACTGGGTGAACCCACTCTGGTTCTCTGAGGTCACCCCACTTACACACCAGCAGGTGGAGACCTCACCTCTCAGAGAGAAGCCCCGATGACCTGGGGAGGTGTTCTCTGTGTCTCTGGTCCAGGCAGACACTTCAGGCTCCTCCTCTCCACCCTGAGGGCCCTGGGCAGGCGGAGACCTGTCCTCCCCACCCACATTGCCCTTGGAGGTGTACAAAGGGGCGGGGCCAGACATGCTGAGAACTCGCTGCCTGTTCTGTTCTAATTAGGGGTGACCTGTAAATGCCCTAGGTTCAATATCAGCCTGGTACTTATTTCCCCAAGCATTACAGTCACTCAATTCTCATGGGACAGAGGTTCACATACCTTGAAATTCTAACCCCAAAATCCTCACCCTGGACTGGCATGGCCCTACCTCTTCCCACTGGTGCTGCCAGGAATACCTGTGTTGTGGTTGGTCAGAGCACTGTCTGGGAACCACAGATAATCCATGAGTCATCCTGTGCACCAGAGGAATTAAAAAAGGGCTGGAGGTCACAAAATAAATGTGTTCATGTTTTAGAGAATCCTGAGCTGAGTTTAGATCTTTCACCATATAAAATAAAAAGCCACTTAGGGATGTTAATGAGGGGAAAGGTGGTTTCTTAAAGGGCTCCTGGGTCCATCTGAACATAGCATGATGCTACTGCTAATGTCAAAATCCTAGTCACTTCTGGCACCCAGGGTGCATGGTCACCTGGAATCTACCCTCAATTACAATCCCCAATCTGACTTCCTGCTCTAGGAAGTTCTTAGCATCCTATTTATTAACTTCAGGACAAGTTCAGGATGCATGTGTCTTGAGACCTGTAGACAAAGCTCTCAAACTAAGTCTTCCTGGGAATTCCCTAATGGTCCAGTGTTAAGATGCTTTGCTTTTATTCCATAGTCGAAGTTAAATCCCTGGTTGCAGAACTAAGATCCCATAATCCACACAGTCAAAAAGAATTTTTAAATATTTTTTTAAATGAGCATTTCTGACACTGGACAAGCTATAAGTCATTGAGATGGTCAGGATGGTAAGTCAGAGTGCCTGAGACATAATGTCCCTCTGTCCTTTATGCTTTGTGAGACCATGGGCACATTATGGAATTACTTGGCACTCAGTGTCCTCTATTCTAAAACCAGGATAATATTAAGTCAGGAAGGTGGATTCCTCCAGCTCCATTTCTTCTTTCTCAAGACTGCTTTGGCTATTCAGGGTCTTTTGTGTTTCCATACTAATTGTGAAAATTTTTGTTCTAGTTCTGTGAAAAATGTCATTGGTAATTTGATAGGGATCACATTGAATCTGTAGATTGCATTTGGTAGTATAGTCATTTTCACAATATTGATTCTTCCTACCCAGAAACACGGAATCTCTCTCCAGCTGTTTAAGTCTTCTTTGATTTCTTTCATTAGTGTCTTATAATTTTATGTGTACAGTTCTTTCATCTCCTTAGGTAAATTTATTTCTAGATATTTCTTTTTTTTTTTTTTTGCAATGGTAAATGGGATTGATTCTGTAATTTCTCTAATTTTTCATTGTTACTGTATAGAAATGCAAGTGATTTCTGTGTATCAATTTTGTATCCTGCAACTTTGCTATATTCACTGATTAGTAATTTTCTGATACTATCTTTAGGGTTTTCTATACAGTGTCATGTCATCTGCAGTGAGAGCTTTACTTTTTATTTTCTGATCTGAATTATTTTTATTTCTTTTTCTTCTCTGATTGCTGTAGCTAGGACTTCCAGAACTATGTTGAATAATAATAATAACAAGACACCCTTGTCTTGTTCCTGATCTTAGGGGGAATGCTTTCAGTTTTTCACCATTGAGAATAATGTTTGCTGTAGGCTTATCATATATGGCCTTTACTACATTTAGGTAGGTTCCTTCTATGCCCATTTTTTGAAGGGTTTTAATCATAAATAGGTGCTGAATTTTGTCAAAGGCTTTTTCTGCATCTATTGAGATGATCATATGGTTTTTATTTTTCAATTTGTTTATATGGTATATCGCATTGATTGATTTGCATATATTGAAGAATCCTTGCATTTCTGAAATAAACTCAACTTGATCATGGTGTATGAGCTTTTTGATGTGTGGCTGAATTCTGTTTGCTAAAGTTTTGTTGAGGATTTTTGCATCTATGTTCATCATGATATTGGCTTGTAGTTTTCTGTGTTTTTTTGGTCTGGTTTTGGTATCAGGGTGATGGTGGTCTCATAGAATGAGTTTGGAAGTGCTCCTTCCTCTGTAATTTTTTTTAAAGAGTTTTAGAAGGCTAGGCATTAGCTTTTCTCTAAATGTTAACAGAATTCCCTTGTGGAGTCATCTGGTCCTGGGCCTTTGTTTTTTGGGAGATTTTTGATCACAGCTTCAATTTCAGTGCTTGTAATTGGGTTGTTCATAATTTCTATTTCTTCCTGGTTCAGTCTTGGAAGATTGAACTTTTCTAAGGATCTGTCCATTTCCTCCAAGTTATCCATTTTATTGCCATATAGTTATTCATAATAGTTTCTTATAATCCTTTGTATCTCTGCATCCTGTCTTGTAACCTCTCCTTTTTCATTTCTAATTTTGTTGATCCTTTTTTTCTTGATGAGTCTGGCTAAAGGCTTGCCAATTTTGTTTATCTTCTCAAACAACCAGCTTTTAGTTTTATTAATCTTCACTATTGTTTCTTTCATTTCTTTTTCATGTATTTCTACTCAGATCTTTATGATTTCTTTCCTTCTAATTTGGGGATTTTCTTGTTCTTCTTTTTCCAGTTGTTTTAGGTGTAAAGTTAGGTTGTCTATTCAATGTTTCTCGAGGTGGGATTATATTGCTATAAACTTCCCTCTTAGAACTGCTTTTGCTGCATCCCATAGGTTTTGGGTTGTTGTGTTTCCATTGTTATTTGTTTCTAGAAATTTTTGATTTCCCTTTTGATTTCTTCAGCAACCTGTTGGTTATTTAGAAACGTATTGTTTAATCTCCATGTGTTTGTGTTTCTTAGAGTTTTTTTTTTTTTTGTAATTGATATCTAGTCTCATAGCATTGTGGTCAGAGAAAATGCTTGATATGATTTCAATTTTCTTAAATTTACTGAGGTTTGATTTGTGACGCAAGATGTGGTCTATCCTGGAGAATATTCCGTGTGCACTTGAGAAGAAGGTGTATTCTTCTGCATTCAGATGACATGTCCTGAAGATATCAATGACATCCATCTCATCAAATGTATTGTTTAAGACTTGTGCTTCCTTATTAATTTTCTGTTTTGAGTATCTGTCCATTGATGTGAGTGGGGGGTTAAAGTCTCCTACTATGATTGTGTTACTGTCAATTTCTCCTATTATGTCTGTTAGCATTTGTCTTATGTATTGAGGTACTCCCATGTTGGATGCATAGATATTCACAATTGTTATGTCTTCCTCTTGGATTGACCCCTTGATCATTATGTAGTAACCTTCCTTATCTCTTGTAATCTTCCTTTTAAGGTCTATTTTGTCTGATATGAGGATTGCTCCTCCACCTTTCTTTTGCTTCTCATTTGCATGGAACATATTTTTCCAGCCTCTCACTTTCAGTCTATATGTGTCTTTAGGGCTGAAGTGGGTTTCTTGTAGACAGCATATATATGGGTCTTGTTTTTGTATCCATTCAGCCAGTCTGTTTCTTTTGGTTGGAACATTTAATCCATTTACATTTAAAGTAATTATTGATATGTATGTTCTTATTGCCATTTTCTTAACTGTATGGGGATGAGTTTGTAGATCTTCTTTCTTCTCTTGTATTTCTTGACTATATAAGTCCCTTTAACATTTGTTGTAAAGCTGGTTTTGTGGTACTGAATTCTCTTAACTTTTGCTTGTCTGAAAAGCATTTGATTTCTCCATCAGTTTTGAATGAGATTCTTGATAGGTACAGTAATCTTGCCTGTAGATTTTTCCCTTTCAGTACTTTAAATATATCTTGCCATTCCCTTCTGGCCTGCAGGGTTTCTGCTGAAAGATCAGCTGTTAAGTGTATGGGGTTTCCATTGCACGTTACTTGCTGCTTCTCCCTTGTTGCTCTTAATAGTCTTTATTTGTGTTTAGTCTTTGTTAGTTTGATTAATATGTGCCTTGGCATGTTTCTCCTTGGATTTATCCTGTATGGGACTCTTTGTGCCTCTTGGACTTGACTGTTTCCTTTTCCATGTTTGGGAAATTTTCAACTATAATCTCTTCAAAAACGTTTTCATACCCTTTCTTTTTCTCTTCTTCTTCTGGGACCCCTATAATTCGAATGTTGGTGGGTTTGATATTGTACCAGAGGTCTCTGAGGCTATCCTCAGTTCTTTTCATTCTTTTTACTTTATTCTGCTCTTCAGAAGTTATTTCCACCATTTTATCTTCTAGCTCACAGATTCATTCTTCTGCTTCAGATATTGATTCCTTCTAGAGTATTTTTTAATTTCAGTATTTGTGTTGTTTGTCTCTGTATGTTTATTCTTCAATTCTTCTCGGTCTTTGTTAATTGATTCTTGCAGTTTCTCCATTTTGTTTTCAAGGTTTTTGATCATCTTTACTATCATTATTATGAAATCTTCTTCAGGTAGCTTTCCTATTTCCTCTTCATTTATTTGGACTTCTGTTTTTTCTAGTTTGTTCCTTCATTTGTGTAGCATTTCTCTGCCTTTTCATTTCTTTTTTTTTTAACTTATTGTGTTTGAGGTTTCCTTTTCCCAGGCTTCAAGGTTGAATTCTTTCTTCTTTTTGTTTTCTGCCCTCCTAAGGTTGGTCCAGTGGTTTGTGTGAGCTTCATATAGGGTGAGATTTGTGCTGAGTTTTTTGTTTGCTTTTCCTCTTATGGGCAAGGATGGGTGAGGTGGTAATCCTGTCTGCTGATGATTGGGTTTGTATGTTTGTTTTGTTTGTTGTTTAAATGAGGCATCCTCCACACGGTGCTACTGGTGGTTGGGTGATGCTGGGCCTTGTATTCAAGTGATTTCATTTGTGTGAGTTCTCACTATTTGATACTCCCTAGGGTTAGTTTTCTGGTAGATTAGGGTCGTGGAGTCAGTGCACCTACTCCAAAGGCTCAGGGCTTGATCTCGAGTTTTGTGTGGGTCTATATATTCTTTTCCACTGGCCAGGTACTCCTGTCCACTCTCAGCTGGTGTTCTGCATGCACTTCTGTGTCTTCCTGATGTATTCCTGAAGGTGTATTCCTGATGTATCATGGAGAGAGATGTACTCCAGGTCCACCTACTCCTCTGCCTTCTTGTTATCCGCTACTAGTACTTCTAATACTACAGAAGATGAGCCCCCACATTTACCAGGTCCTCAACTTCCCACTTCTCTGCCATGACTGCCCAACAACCAACCTTCTGAAAGAGGTTTCACCTTCCTAGATCCCCAGCAGGCAGTATTACTGGGGCTGGACAACTTTGAAATCAACACTCCACCCTGCCCTCACAAGGCACTGCAGTATCTCAGTCACCAATGCCCTCTCAAAGGTGGCACTCCACCCCATATACCTGTCCCCACTCTCTGACACAATGGTCAACCCACCTTTGTCATCAAAGACTCCATCTCCCAGGACCACTCAGTCACCTATGAGCTGACAGATTCCCTGGTCTCTCCAAGTGTGTGGGGCAGACTTCACCTACTCTGCTGCCTGCTACCCACAGTGCCCTTTGGTACAACACAACCTTTAAACAAGAGCCACACCCCCCAACTCTAAACCACCTGGCCCACCCACTTTATCCTCAACACAATGGACTTATGACAACTCACCTTCTCCACCCCTTTCACAGCACCTGCATCTTCCATCCCTTCTGCTCTCACACACTCACAGGCCACCCATGTCCCTATGGCAGAACTAAGGGACCACTGAGAGCACAAGCCACCCAAGTGGGTCTGCAGCAGACATTGAGCAGGCTCAGCCAGAATAGATGGGCTGATGGCACTGTGTCCCCAGGTTGGAACTGTCTCTCTGGGGGATCTTGACCCAGGATCTTCAGGGTCATGAAGGTCATTGACCTCACCACTTTCTGTCTCTGGGTGTCTACTCCACATCCCCTCCTACACCTTCTGCCAATGCCAGGCTACCAGGATCCCCTTTCATGCAGGAAACCTCCCCACATCCAGGGACAGAAACCAGCATGGATGGTGCATGGAGTCTCTGCAATTCAATGATGAAGCTGGAGCTCCTCATCACAGGGAGCTCTGGCCTGGGTGACCCAGCCTACAGGGAAGGAGGCAGTCCAGGGAAGGGTGTTATCTTGGGAGCTCTGGTAGCTCCAGCCCAAATGCAGGGCCATGGGTTCCGTGTCACAGGAAGGGGAGAGATGACTATCCCTTCTTAGGAAAGCATTTATCAGATGTGAATTGGGCAACTTAACAATTACTTGCTGAGCACCTGTAAAACGTCTTAGGTTATCTGGGCTCTGGTCCAAGTTTACATCCTCCAAACCACATTTCTTGAGTTTGTAGTATATTCTTTTGGTCAAGGATCACTTTCAGCATTTATGTTATTTACTGAGCATCAATAATACCCTAATATGGTATAAAATGTCTTTTACTTCCACAACACTATATTTTAACCTGTTAAAAGGAAAATAGTTAATTCCCAGAGGTCCAGTCCTTTAAGCATCTGTCCATTATAAAGATAAACACAACTGCTGGGCTACATTATGATTTCTAGACATTTTATCCTCTAATCTTAAAATACTGGCCTCTCTCCCCACAGATCCCGTCCATCTCAGTACTGACCTGCATATAATAAAAAGCAATGCACAGTATATAAAAGCTTTTACCTCAAGAAGTATAAAAATTCCCAAAACTAAATAGGATTTCCAGTGACACTTGAAGATTGCTTTCACTAAAGAAGGCTCCCGCGCATCTTTCTCAGCTCTCAAAACTTCTTGATCCCAGTACCTGTGACGAGAAACAAAGTACAGTAAAGAACAATGTGTCCACCAGACAAAACAGGGAGGTAGCAGACTGGAGGAAAAGACTTTACTACAGGGCACTCTATGGATGCCCCATAAATGCTGGCTAATTGCTCGCTGGATGCCTGAAAGATGAGCAGTGCAGACCCTGAAGCACGGGAAAAACAGGCCTTGAGGGAAAAGTCTCAGTCTCAGGAAACAAGTTCCTGCCAAGCCTTTGCTGGATTCACAGGGTCATGAGCAGCTCAGGAGAGCAGACACCCTCCTCCAGGGACCCCACCTCGAGGGACAGAGTTTGGCCTCCAGGGTCTTGGCTACAGGTTCTCTCCACTTCCACAAATGCACAGAGAATATAGGCTCCCCAGCTTCCAAAGTGTGTTAAGCCCAGGGTCAGCCTGAGGTGGGTAAGTGTGATGTGTCAGGGGAAGGAGGCTCAGGAGAACCCAGAGGAAGGCAAAGCTCCCCACAACATAACTTTAGCCACACGTGGAAATTCTCAGTCTTCCTCCTCTTCTCCCTGCTGCCTGTGCTTACCCTTGTAGTTCTTCTCCAAGGTGCTGGGAGCGATCTTCCGGAAGCACGGAGTACATGTCATCTTCTTCTAATCTTCTTTTGTAACCAATTTTAAACAAGGGGTTTAGCCAACTGTTAAAAATTAAGAGAAATAGAGAGTCACAGATATACATCACACATATCTAATTAAGTTCTAACTCTTGAGCTTTGTAAAAAAAAAAAAAGAAGAAGAAGAAGAAGAAGGAAAAGAAGAGAGAGAGAAATGGAAGACGAAGAATCAATATAGTGAAAATGAGCACACTACTGCCGGGAGCAGGAGCTCCGCCCGTGGCAAAGGCGGGATCAAGCGTCAGGAGTCCCCCTGGAAATTCTCGAGCATCTACCCCCAAAACCAGAGTCTGTTTACTTTCTGCTTTGTGCTCTCACCTACACCTCTGACTTTACGGGGTGCTGTCCCCCACTACCCCTCTATGAAAAAAAAGAGTTAACTTACAGCTCCAGTTAATAAAATTCCTGGGTGTGATAGTGTTTCAACCTAGAGTTAACTTACAGCTCCAGTTAATAAAGTTCCTGGGTGTGATAGTGTTTCAACCTACAAACTCCTTTGGAAGTCCTCTAGTCTGCCTGAAAAGGTTTTTCCGGCCACATGTGATTGCTCAGAGCCTCCCAACTGTGAGAGGCATGAGATGTTCTAAACTGTCTAAATACAGATTCCTTTGAGCAGTTAAAAGATTGATTAGAAATTGTATTGGTGAAGGGATTTTCACTTGTTGGGCCAATGTTTGCTGCTAAGTCTCCATATCCCTTACTTGCTGTGTCCCTGGCAGTGTATTGATTAATATGATTGGTGTAAGTAGTAGCTTTAATGTTTGTAACCTTGGACCCTTGAGATAATTCTTTGTCTTGTTATAGCCCACCACACCTTTGCCCTATAGGAATGCAACTTTATCTAATGCTTTTGGAGGGTGGTGCCTGACTAATCACCTTTAGAGAAAAATAAGTTTTCTGAAGAAAAGGTCTAAAAATGTTAACAGGCCTCAGGGCCAGAAGATGATGCAAATCACCTAAACTTTTGCATATGATAAGTTTGCAGGAAGAAAGCCTGGCTTACTGCATGACTCTACCCCTTCCCCCATTATCCTCTATGCATAACTTAAGGTATAAAAACTACTTTGGAAAATAAAGTGCGGGCCTTGTTCACCGAAGCTTGGTCTCCCCATGTCGTTCTTTCTTTCACCTTCAGGCTGAATTATTCCGCCTCTTTTCTCCACTGAATTTCCTCACTGAGTTATCCTTATTTCAGCCTCTTTTCTCCACTGAATTTTCCTGCTGAGCTATCCTTATTCTATGACTCTTTAATGTTTAATTAAGCAATTGTTTCCTGATCCTCGCCGATGCCGTCCCCGCTTCAAATTCCCTGGATCCACCGGGGCTGGACCCTGGCATACTACCCAAAGCAATCCACAGATTCAGCACAATCCCTATTAAACTACCAATAGTATTTTTCACATAACTAGGACAAATCATTTCAGAATATGTATGGAAACACAAAAGACCTCAAATAGCTGAATTAATCTTGAGAAAGAAGAATGGAACTGGAGGAAAGAACCTGCCTGAGTTCATACTACACTACAAAGCTACAGTCATCAAGACAGTATGGTACTGGCACAAAGACAGAAATATAGATCAATGGAACAAAATAGAAAGCCCAGAGATAAATCCATGCATCTATGGACACTTTATCTTTGATAAACGAGGAAAAATTATACAACAGAGAAAAAGTCTCTTCAAGAAGTGGTGCTAGGAAAACTGGTAAACTACATGTAAAAGAATGAAACCAGAACACTATCGAACACCACACATAAAAATAAACTCAAAATGAATTAAAGACCTAAAGGCAAGACCATAAAGTATAAAATTCTTAGAGAAAAACATAGACAGACTCTCTTCGACAAATTACAGCAATATCCTCTATGACCCACCTCCCAGAGTAACAACAATAAACAAAAAGGACCTAATTAAACTTTAAAAATTTTGCACAACAAAGTAAACTATAAGCAAGGTGAAATGACAGCCTTCAGAAGAGGAGAAGATAACAGCAAACAAAACAACTGACAAAGAATTAATCTTCACCATATACAAGCAGCTCATGCAGCTCAATATCAGAAAAACTAACCCAATCAAAAAGTGAGCAAAAGACCTAAACAGACTTTTCTCAAAAAAAGACATACAGATGGTTAATAAACACATGAAAATATGTTCAACATTACTCACGGTTAGAAAAAGGCAAACCAAAACCACAATGAGGTATCATCTCACACTGGTCAGAATGGCCATAATCAAAAAATTCTACAAACAATAAATGCTGGAGAGGGTGTGGAGAAAAGGGAATCTTCTTACACCGTTTGTGGGAATGCAAACTGGTACAGCCACTATTTTTGGAGAACAGTGTGGAGATTCCTTTAAAAACTGGAAATAGAACTGCCATTTTGAGTGAGTTAAATTGAGTGAAGTCTCTTAGTTGTGTCCAACTCTTTGTGACCCCATGGACTGTAGCCCACCAGGCTCCTCCATTCATGGGATTCTCCAAGCAAGAATACTGGAGTGGGTTGCCATTTCCTTCTCCAGGGGATCTTCCCGACCCAGGGATCGAACCCAGGTCTCCCACATTGCAGGCAGACACTTTAAACTCTGAGCCACCAGGGAAGCCAAGCAAACTGCCATATGACCCAGCAAATCCCACTGCTAGGCATACACCTCAAGGAAACCAGAATTGAAAGAGATACATGTACCCCAATGTTCACTGCAACACTGTTTATAATAGCTAGGACATGGAAGCAGCCCAGATCTCCATCAGCAGATGAATGGATAAGGAAGTTATGGTACCTATATACAGTGGAATATTACTCAGCTATAAAAAGGAACACATTTAAGTCAGTTCTAATGAGGTAGATAAAGCTGGAGCCTATTATACAGAGTAAAGTAAGTCAGAAACAGAAAGCTAAATCCTGTGTATTAACACATATATATGGAATTTACAAAGATGGTACCAATGATCCTACATGCTGGGCAGCAAGGGAAACACAGATGTAAAGAACAGACTTTTGGACTCAGAGGGAAAAGGCAAGGATGGGATGACTTGAGAGAATAGCATTGAAACATGTATACTATCATATGTAAAACTGATGGCCAGTGCAAATTCGATGTATGAAACAGGGCACCCAAAGCCAGTGCTCTGGGACAACCCAGAGGGATAGGATGGGGAAAAAAGGGGGGAGGTGGGTTTAGGATCGGGGGACACACGTGTACCTGTGGCCAATTCATGTTGATGTATGGCAAAAACCATTATAATATTGTAAAGTAATTATCCTAAAATAAATTTAAAAAATAATTACATATGTGTTTACACACACACACACACACACACACACACTCATATGTATACACTCTAATTCTATACAATGAGAGGCCCTGGAGTAATGACATATTGGTAGCAAAGAGCATTCCAGTCCTTAGATCTTGGGGTTCTGTTTTGTATTCTTTTTTAAACATACACAGTTACATTTCCCTTCTTGTGGTGAGAATTTTTAAGGTCTTATCTCTTAGCAGCTTTCAAATTTGCATAGAGTATTACTAACTATAGTCACCACACCAGACATTACATCTCCATAGCTTATTTATTTTATAACTGGAAGTCTGTGCCTTTTAGGACCCTTCACCCAGATCTTAACTTTCTGATACCCTTCTTCTCTAAAAGGAGCCAAGGCTCCTTGAAGAAATAGCTGGTTCCAAGGTTGGGGCAGTTTATGTAAGCACCTGATAATTAGCTTTTTTGATTATAATATAAATGCCAGACATTAAACTTTGGAGACATCCTTGTCAAAGACAGCCACCTCCAATGAACATGTGCCACCTACACAACTAGATAAAGAGCCAGGCCACCCCACCCATGAAGTTCCCGCTGGAAAAAGCTCTGGTTGACCTGATAACAGACTATCTTGCTGACTGTTTGGTTCTCCCTTCTCACACTTTATTTCACACTCTTGTGTTTTAAATTCACCAATAAAGAGTGACAGAGAAGGCAATGGCACCCCACTCCAGTACTCTTGCCTGGAAAATCCCATGGATGGAGGAGCCTGGAAGGCTGCAGTCCATGGGGTCACTGAGGGTCGGACACGACTGAGCAATTTCACTTTCACTTTTCACTTTCATGCATTGGAGAAGGAAATGGCAAACCAACCCAGTTTCTTGCCTGGAGAATCCCAGGGACGAGGAAGCCTGGTAGGCTGCCGTCTATGGGGTCGCACAGAGTTGGACACGACTGAAGTGACTTAGCATACTTAGCAATAAAGAGTGAACCATCAAAATCCTAAACACCCCACCCTCAACCCCCAAAAGGCAGAATCTCAAGTCCAGACTTACTCACCTGCCCTCTCTCTATTCAGGACCTGCCTGTGTCACCCCAGGTGTGTCTGGTACCCTCCACGACATGTGAATGAGTGATATACCTCATCATTTCAAAGTCCCCTGATGGTTGTTGCTGACACGTGTCTCACAATCGTAAGAACCACAAGAGCCAGTCAAGCCACAACACTGGCTCCAAAAGGAGAATTTCTGTGCGGGCTGCTCATAACTAGTACGAGCCCTGGTAAGCAGAGCCCCAGGCAATCCCGGCAAAAGCCTCACTGTCTACAGCCTAAGACCTACAGGCAGAGAAAGTCCAAGAAGGAACAACTTGCACCATAAAATAAGGAAGCCCTGAAAGAGTCATGAGGTTGTATAGAAAGGACAGAGAAGCCAGCTTGAATGACTTTTGCTAGACAAATCTGGGCTACATTGAGAATCAAAAGAAATAAGTGGCAATGAATAACAACAAATTAAATAAAGAAAGGATGTCTGAATCCATGTTGTTACATTAACAGGAAAGAAAAGAATGCTCTTGCAAACAGAGGCAAACAAACACAAAAGGAGTGATGGAGTCAGAAAATTATCAATGGAAGTTAAAACCAGTGGGTGAAAGTTTGATATGGAAGATGGTATCCATATAATCTCAAATTCTCTCTCTGCAAATTACTTATTATAAAAGGGAATAAAACAGTTAACTATACACAGGATACCCCGCAAACCCTGTTCAAATCCATTAGGCATTATTTAAATGATAATAAAATGTAGAGATAGCCCAAAGATTAACACTATTTTCCTGACCTTTCCACGGTAAGGAAAATTTCAAGGCAAGACAATAATAACCAGTAAAAGCAGATATCAAACTTCTTTTATTCCATTATTCCAAGCACAGTATGTATACAGAATTGATGCTCAAGAATTATTTATTGAATGCATGAATGTCCATGAATCATTAAAGAAGCAATAAGAGAAACTGGGCTTCAGCTTTTACAAACTCTGGTAGGTTGGCACCTCCAAAGAACCCCAATCCAGGAGACAGAAGATTGGATCCTAATCCCAACAGTGGCCCTGAGGACCCAGGGCCTCAGTTGTGCCCCCTCCTCCACTTCTCCACTCCAGGTCAGCATCCCAGTGACCCTTACTATGTCTTACTATGTCTCAATTTCCTTCCAAAACAAAAGTATAAGTCTGTGAGCTTTACCACTAAACAGGTTTGAAACATGTTAGGCCATTTTCCCTACAGTCGTTCCCCACAGAAAACACTCAGAATTAGCACTGGGAAGTGCCCAGATGATGACACTTTCTCCCACACTAGTGCAGGAATAAAAGAGTTCTGGAAATTGTTTGCAAAATTACATGAATGTCCTTAACAATGCTAAACCATATGCTTAAATATGGTCAAGATGGTAAATTTTATGTTTTGTGCATTTTTCCACAATTTAAAAAAATGTAATGAGAAAAAAATTGCACATGATGTGCCTCAGTTGGAAATCTTCCTGTGTTAGAGTCTAGACTTTGTCACTTTCTGGTTGAATGACCACAAACTAGCCACATAACATCTCAGTATTGGCCTCTGGAAACTGAGGAGAACATGTGGAGATACACCTCCCAAGGCTGCTGAGGGCATCACCTGAGAAGACAGTGTTGCTCTAACAGGACAACGTCTCACCAGAAAAAGAGCAGCTGTCACCACGACAGAGACCCTGAGGAATCCCACTGGGCCCCAGAAGAAAATCTCTGATGACTTTGACAGATGAGGTTACAGTGACAGAGCCCAACAGGAAGAACAAAGACTCTGCTTCTTTCCTGGCAAACAGTCAGTGAAACGCCGTGGAATCTTTGTTTAACAGACCTGCCAACTTCCTTTCCCCTCTATAATAGTGATCTCTTTCCCTGGCCCTTTGAAGACTTGCATGTAGCTCTCCATAGTTGTAAACCTCAAACTATAATTCTCTGCTGATCCCATAAGCCTATCTTTGCCAGAGAAATATCTGATACCATCTTTGTTTCATGTCAACAGAGAGAAAGGGGGTCAATATGTTTGGGGGACCCCTGGAAGACTCAGGCAACTTATTCCCTTGACATATCTGAATGGACTCTAATTGACACCTCTCAGGATGATGAGGTAGGATGATCAAGATCCCAAAAAATCAAGAAAAAACTACAAGAGATAAAATTTTTAGGCAGATTAGTTTTCCACAAGGACACACCACACCTCTGAGATGTTCTACACCTTGCTTGAGACTGTAGTTATTGTATAAAATTACCAAAACTCAACAAACTAAATGCTTACAGGAAACAGGTCAAGACCAGAAAAAGCACCTGGCAGAGCTCACCCAGCTTCCACCTACAACATGTGGATCTCTCACTGTTAATGAGGAACAAGTGGTATTCTGGAAATGGTGCAAAGAATCCTAGCTTGAAATTAAACATTTCTAGGTATTCACAATCATTAGTTACTGAGGGCCTAACAGCACCAACCTTCCTAAACCATCTCAGCACTAGGCCAGTTCACATCCCCCCTCATGTCATCAGCTTCTCTGACAAGAGTCTCTGGAGAGTCTGACTTGATGCTAGTGGCAGTTTCCACACCCACACTCCCTTTGCAAGGGGACAGTTTACTGACTGAGATGTGGCCAGTGTCAGTGGAGTAAGGATGCAACCATTCCCTGATGGCCAAATGCATCTGGTCCAAGACCCCACTCCACCCTCATCTCTGGGGATATGTTCTGCACTAACCCCCAACCTGCTGCTTCTGGGATGGGGGGGTGGGGGGAGAAATGCAGAGCACATCCCCAAGGCTGCAGTGCAGGACAGTGGGAACATTGCCAGGGAGAGTCTCAACAGACTGGGCATGGTTCAAAAATTGTGCCACTGACTTTCAATAATGGGAAAAAGGAAGAGTCATCAACAAACCATGATAGCAATATGGGCTGTTTGGGAAAATGAGGTCTATCTTATACCAAATCCTAATATATATATATATATATAGTTGTTTTATATATATAAAATATATATAAATATATATATGTTTTATATATATATAATATATATAAATATATATATAGTTTATTGTTAGAAATTAAATAAGAAAAGACAGCCAAAATAGAATGCTTACAGAGATACAGAGGATGCTAGGATTTTAAAAAAGACATATTACAAAAGCAATAGGAGAAGCTAAAAAGGAAAGTTCAATATAATTAATTATATCTAATTTAAAACCTCTAAAGAATAAAGGAAAGTCTGAAAAAGTATTATATGTGCTATTGCAAATTATTCAAATATAAAAATGCCTCATAGGAAAAAATGTCTATGAAGAGACAATTCAAAGAAAGAGACAATTCAAAGAAAGACAAATAGTCAATAAAGTTCCAACTCTAAAAATCAAATAAATTCTTATTAAAACTGATATTGGACTTCCCTGATGGTCCAGTAGTTAAGAATCCATCTGCTAATCCAGGGAACACAGGTTTGATTCCTGGTCCAGGAAGATTCCATGTGGCACGGAGCAACTAAGCCCATGAGCCACAACTATTGATGCCCACTCACCCTGGAGCCTGTGCTCCAAAAGAAGAGAAGCCCCTGCACCACAACTAGGGAGGAGCCACCCGTCACCACACAACTAGAGAAAAGCATGAGAGCAGCAATGATGACCCAGCGTGGACAACAATAAATAAATAACTGTTTGACATTTTTAACCTCAGTCCCATTAGAAATGTAATTCAGGTACTCACAAATAGCAATGAAATAAACACACAAGCAGTTTTTAAGAGGGCAAACCTGATGGAACAAAATTCGGCTTTCACCAGTTATTCTAAGAAACAGCCAAATTATCAGTGAGTGTACGTGGCTAATAGAAATAAACTTTTATTCACTTCTTCTTCTATAGTTTTAATTTTATTGCAGAAATTTCTAAAATCCACAATAATTACCTATAGCCATAACGTATGCCTTCTCTTTGACCCTAAGTCCCACCCATGCTGTGAAAACACTAAAACTCCAGTGAGGTCATTTGTATAAAGACAAGAAGCTAGTTACTGGCATCATTTGCAAGTTTAGAAAGCAGGTGAAATATGAGAAGAAAAGCAAACACCCAATGAGAAGATGAAAACTCAGTTTTTCTCTACAAGGTGGACTTTGTCTCTGGGCAGTACTTTTTGCCTGGGCTCATGTCAGCTTTCCCCAGGGCAGCCAGTGGGGAACACAAGAAAATCACGAGGGTACCTCAGACTTTACATACAGGCTGGAAATTGTGTTCAACAACTAACTTCACAAAGTCTGGACTCCTTTTAAAAGTTAACATTGAAGTAGTAATGCCAGTGGGAGGGGTGGCTGAAAGCAGAAGCCAGTCTCAACCTTCCATCAGAATCACCTGGAGCTTCTTTAACCCCCACCCCCAGAATTTATAACTTTACACAATTGGTCTAGAAAGAGTGCAGGGGCGGGGGTTGGGGGGGGTGGGGGGAGCCGGGGGAGGGGTGGAGGGGTTGGGGGGCGGGGGGGGGATTTGTATTTCTAACAAACTCCCAGGTGATGAGGATGAGCAGGTCTGAAAGCTCTGAGAAGAGCCGCCCTAAAGCTTGATTATAGAGATGTTTCACATGCATCATCTCCAACAGCAAGAACTTTAAGAACTTGCCTTGAGAGACTCGTGCCAATAAGACCAAAGGTGTGTTTGGAATCAGCTTCTTTGTGCATTTACAAACAAGTACACAAATAGAACCTACTCGATACACCAGTTACATACACAGGGAGCCAGATTGCCTGATTTGGGGTCCAACTCTTTCACTTTCTAGCTGTGTGTTGGCAGACAACTCACTCAACCTCTCTGCTTCAGCAACTTCAAGTGTGAAATAAGAGGTAATAGCTTCTCTCCTTCCAGCAGGAAAACTGGAAATGGGTGTCTACCAAGATCAATGAGAAGTCTTTATCTTCTCATTTCCACACACACATTTTGAAAATCCACAGACAGAAGGTGCCTGGAGAGTTTTTTGCCCTGCCTTAAGCAGATGTTTGACTATTTCAGTATTATTTAGAGTAACCACACCCACATTCCTTCTTCTAGGCCCCTCTTTCCTTAAGGGCCACCAAATGACCAAGAGAGGTAACTATACACTGAATATACCACTATCAGAACAAGCATAGGAGCTCCCATTCCCTGGAGCTAGGTTCCAGAAACAAAAGACCTAATAATCACCAAAGAGTGATTAAAATCCAGAGGTTCAGGCCTGCCTAGTTAGTTCAGTTCAGTTCAGTTGCTCAGTCGTGTCCGACTCTTTGCAACCCCATGAATCACAGCACACCAGGCCTCCCTGTCCATCACCAACTCCCAGAGTTTACTCAAACTCATGCCCATCGAGTTGGTGATGCCATCCAGCCATCTCATCCTCTGTCATCCCCTTCTCCTCTTGCCCCCAATCCCTCACAGCATCAGGGTCTTTTCCAATGAGTCAACTCTTCTCATGAGGTGGCCAAAATAAAGTATTGGAGTTTCAGCTTTAGTATCAGTCCTTCCAATGAACACCCAGGACTGATCTCCTTTAAGATGGACTGGTTGGATCTCCTTGCAGTCCAAGGGACTCTCAAGAGTCTTCTCCAACACCACAGTTCAAAAGCATCAATTCTTTGGTGCTCAGCTTTCTTCACAGTCCAACTCTCACATCCATACATGACTACTGGAAAAACCATAGCCTTGACTAGATGGACCTTTGTTAGCAAAGTAATGTCTCTGCTTTTGAATATGCTATCTAGGGTTGTCCCAGTGCACTAGCCCCAAGCATCCAATATCGTGCATCGAACCTGGACTGGCAACTCATTTCATACATGATATTTTACATGTTTCAATGCCATTCTCCAAATCTTCCCACCCTCTCCCTCTCCCACAGAGTCCATAAGACTGTTCTATACATCAGTGTCTCTTTTGCTGTCTCGTACACAGGGTTATTGTTACCATCTTTCTAAATTCCATATATATGCGTTAGTATACTGTATTGGTGTTTTTCTTTCTGGCTTACTTCACTCTGTATAATAGGCTCCAGTTTCACCCACCTCATTAGAACTGATTCAAATGTATTCTTTTTAATGGCTGAGTAATACTCCATTGTGTATATGTACCACAGCTTGCTTATCCATTCATCTGCTGATGGACATCTAGGTTGCTTCCATGTCCTGGCTATTATAAACAGTGCTGCGATGAACACTGGGGTACACGTGTCTCTTTCCCTTCTGGTTTCCTCAGTGTGTATGCCGGTCATAACTTTCCTTCCAAGGAGTAAGCGTCTTTTAATTTCATGGCTGCAATCACCATCCTCAGTGATTTTGGAGCCCCCAAAAATAAAGGTCCCAGCTATTAGATGAAGACTTCAGGTAAGAGCTTCAGCTCTCTGCAGCATTTTTCATTGGTGTTTCCTCACAGTTCAGGGACCCTTCAGCGGTTTCAGGACCACATGACTCCTGGGCAGGACCACCTGCATCAAGACCATGCACTGCTTCTCTGAAGGCTAAAGATCTGCATAAGACCCCACGGGTTTCAGGGACCACATCCCCAAGGTTTGGTCCTTAAATGTGGAAGTGGAGATATTCACAGTAGAGAAAGGGGCCGTTCAAATACATACTTCAGTCCTGGCTGTGTGTCCCAGGCAAAAGCAAAATGTGTTCAAGAATAGTATTCCCATTCATTACATTAAAAACAAGTGTTTTTACACATATGAAACTTGTCACAAATAGATACCAGGAAATGCAGTGAGAGATGTACAGGGAGAGAGGGAGGGAGGAAGGGAGACATTGTCATAGGCACAGTGACGAGGGAGCCCGGTGCAGGCGGAACTCAGCTGTCACCTAAGGAATATGGGGAAAATGGGGACGTTCTTGGACGATGAGAACAGTGCAGGGCACTAACTGGATAAAGGAAGCTGTTCATAAACTGCTTGCTTAGGGGAAAAATAAGGATGCCGCTTTAGTTCAGAACTGCGAATTCTTGAGCAGTACTGGGGAAGCCGGCCAAGAATGGAGTGTGGCTGTGTGGTATTGGGTGTGTGGGCGGCAGGGGTTGGAGTGGGTGGTCCAGTCCTTCTCCTGCTTGGCGGGAGACTCCTTGGGCAGCCTGGGTTCTCAGCTTCCCTGCCTCCTGCTTCACTCGCCGCCCCACCTATTTTACCCGCTTCCCCCTCCTACTAGGGCCTAAGGAGTTTGCTGGTGGGGTAGCGAGCTACAAGTCAGGGAGCCCCACCGCGAATTCCCTCTCCCGGGCTCCCCAGATGCCAGGGACCACGTGGCCCCAGGGGCTACAAGCAGCCAGGTGCCCAGGGCGCCCTCGCAAAGCTCTCCCTCGCCCCGACCACCCCTCTCCTCGGTCCCCAAAAGCTCAGCGGCGGCGTCAAGCACCCGCCCCACGACGGCGGAGGTGTCACAGCCCAGGCGGGCTCTCACCAGAAGAACAGGCGCGAGCAGAAGTTCGCGTCGTGCAGAGGGTTGGGCTTCCGCATCTTGCCGGCGGGGGCTGCCGCGGGCCTGGGTCACGCTGCTCTGGTGATGGAGCTGCTCCTGGAGGCGCCGGCGAGGAGGCTGAGGCTCAGACACAGCGCGGTCCTCTCTTGGGGAGACAGAACTACCTGCTTCAAGGAGTGGAGCACCGGGGGGCCGCCCGCGCCTCTGCCCCTGGGGCCTGGAGTCGGGAGCGGTGGGGGCAGCAGGACCAAGGGGCAGCCAGGCGGACTCTGCCCGGGGCCGCGCAGTTGTTGAGGCGAGGCTGCAGGCGCACTTGATGGAGCCACTTAGGGAAAGTGCGGCACCCAAGGCACGGGACAGAGGCGCCTACGTTTGGGCACCGGGCTGCAAATGCTACCAAAGGGCGCGCCCTGAGCCCAGGCCCCCACCCAGAAGAAGGAGAGGGAGGGGCAGGCTACATGAGAACCGCCCCTTAGCTGTGGTGAAGACCAGGAGAAAGCTGGCACAAGGAGATAGCAGTCTGCGCTCTGGGCACTCTGCCCTCATCAAGACCAAATAAGGGTGCTACAGGAGGGTGTCAAGCTGTTATGGAGCAAGGACCTTGTGGGACCTTCCTGAGATAGATCCCACCCCACCCCATGCCCTCTGCCTGCCTACTGTTTGTGCATGTTGTGCTCAGTCACTCAGCCCTGTCCGACTCTTTGCGACCACATGGACTGTAGCCCACCAGACTCCTCTGTCCATGGGATTATCTAGGCAAGAATACTGGAGTGGGTTGCCATTTCCTCCTCCAGGGGATCTTCCTGAACCATGAATCTAGCCTGCATCCTGCTTCTCTTTGTATTGGCAGGTGGATTCTTTACCACTGAACCACCTGGGAAGCCCCTCTTGCTTGGAGAAAAGCTTTAATCTCCCAGGCCTCCTCTGAACCACAGAAGGCTGGCTCAAGAATTAATGATTGAAAGAATGTGAATGTGTAGTAACAACAACAACAAAATATTAAACAATAGATCAGCCATATAGCAATCACAAAATCTTTAGTCCCTGAAGGATTTAGATCATATAGATGACAGTGTCTGATGCACATTCCTGAGTTATTCTACAGATACTAAAACCCTCACCAGATGGAAGAAGTTAACTGCATGACGACCACGAGCAGGGAGCCCCCACACCAGCTGGAGCCTGAGGACTGAAGATGTTAAACCCCATGACATGACCCTGTTACCTCATCATCAACCAATCAGAGAATAATGATGGAGGTGATCACCTATACTGCACTTTCTCCCTCACCTTCCCTGCAAAAACTCTCCCCTGAAATCCATCAGGGAGTTTGGATTTTTTTGAGCATGAACTCCTTGCTTGACTCTTTCAATAAACCTTTCTTTGCTCCAAACTCCAACAGATTTTTTGACCTCGGACAACAACAGGGTTTTTAGCACAGATTATGTTTGTAGAGCTGCAAGACCTAATGAAAAGTAACAAAGTCAGAGGAACTCAGATGATTTTGGAAGATGAATGCATGGTGTTAATGGGGGCAGCTTTCTGGCATCTTACATGCTGCATTGTGCAGGGAACCTCTGTGAGCTTGTTGCTGCCCTCTTAGACTGGGAAAGGGAAATCTGAAGGGAGAGAGGCTGTCGCATGATTTCTTTCATCATGAGCTCAGGGCCTAGACAAGTAACAGTGGCATATGTTACAGAACACAGGTCATGCATATTTCTGGGGAACTCCCCTTACTTTTAACTGTAACAACACCCTATTCAACAATGTATTATCCCTATTTTATGGATGAGAAAGATGAGGCTCAAGGACAGCACTGATCCACAGTCTTCAAAGATGTATTAAATGATGACTCCTGATTTGGACTCAAGCCCAAGTCCAGCATGACTGTCTCACTGGTGGATGGACAGTGAGCATCAAAACTGCCTAGAATGTGTTATTTGAGTGAATGAATGACTGCAGGACTGAATGAACAAAATGTTGGGCTCCTACCCATAAGTATGTAGCTATTTGTGTGGCCATCTTACCAGCTCAGCAGTTTTCTTCCCTTCCACCCTAAATGAAGAAAGGTCAAAATTTGTGGAGCTTATCACAAGATCATGTTGCTATTCTTTGATAATTTCCCTTTTTAATAATGACTTTAGGCTTCAATTACAAAACACAAGTAAGTTCTGGAGAACTGGTATACAGAAATGTGGCTCCAGTCAACAATTATGTACTGTGAAATTTCAATTTTCTATGAGAAGAGATCTTGGAAGTTCTCAACATTAAAAACAAAAAAGGAAAATGGTTAAGGTGTGAATTGACTGCTATGTTGATTGCCTTGGCTGTGGTGAGTAGTTTTTATAGTCCATAGGTTGCAAAGAGTCAGACGCGACTTAGCAACTGAGCATATATGTGTATCAAGTCATTAGGTTGTATCTTCAATATTTACATTTTTTTTGTTTTTTTTTTTGTTTTTTATTTATTTATTTTTTCAATATTTACATTTTAATTGTCATTTATACCTCAATAAAGCTGGAGGGAAAATGATTTTAAGGAAAGCCTTAATGTATTCAAATATTTTTATAAGTCAACTTGTAAGAATGACAGAATGTTGATTATGTTCTATCAATGGGCATTGTGAGGATTTATTATACTATTTTTTGATATTCCATGCATGTTTAAAATCTTCTGTTGCAAAAAAATGAAAACAGAGCTGAAATGTGTAACAATTACCTACTTTCTGGCATTAGCTCTTTCTGAGATAATGCAATCTGCAGTTTACATAACCCAACTTCACCTGATTTACAGTCCTCTTAAATCTCTGGCTGAAGTTGGAAGCCTATTGACTTCCCTTATCAGGCTTCCCCAGACTGTTCTCCCCAGTCCCCAAAACTATCTCAGAACCATAATTAGCATCTCCACACTGTCAAATACACTCTGTCCCTTCAGCCTCTGCTGTCTTTTTGGCTTTTAACTAAGATCTTTTGAAACTTCTCAGCATTCTTTTCTGAACATTAATATGATACTTAGAAGAGATATTAAAATCCAGCATTGAACTGTGTAGAGAAGGCTCAACATGAAGCCAGGGGACCAGAGCTTTAGATGCTTCACTTATTACTGAACCTTTCTGACCTAGCCCATCTAAGGTCTAAAATGGGAAATTGCCACTCTTTGTACTCCCTGTAGGTTTATTGTGAGTCTCATAATGTGTAAATGTACTTTTTAAAACCTAAAGCAACATACAAACAAAAAGATTTCCATTCACTGGAATGAAAATTGCATCCATTCCATTCATGTTTAGCTACATGACCACAAAGCCATGCGTGGAGCTTACAAACAGAGAAGATGTATTAAGGTCTATATCTGCATGTGTTTTCTGATCTTAAATATTCAGTACTATAACTGAAGGCAATAATAACAAGTGTTGGAAAGGATGTAGAGAAATTGGAAATCTCATACATTGCTAGTGGGAACGTAAGGGGGTACAGCCACAAAGTTACCACATAATCCAGCAATCCTACTCCTAGGCAGATAAATGAAGCCCATGTACACATGAAAACTTACATATGAATGTCATAGTGGCACTATTCATAAAAGGAAAAAATGTATTGGAGGCAGGGCAATCCAAGGGTACATAAACTGATAAATGGACAAATAAAACATGGTATTATGGGCTTTGGAATATTATTTGGCATTTTATAAAATACTGATGCATGCTATAACATGGATGAACACTGAATACATTATGCTGAGTTAATGCAGCCAGCCATTGATTCTAGTGGAAATGATGAGACAGCTTCTAACAAGGGATTCAATCTTGTCAGACTTGATTCATTCCCAAACCTCAGGGACATATGATGCAAATTTATAACTGTGTGAAAACTGATGTTGAAGCTGAAACTCCAATATGTTGGCCACCTCATGCGAAGAGTTGACTCATTGAAAAAGACCCTAATGCTGGGAAGGATTGGGGGCAGGAGGAGAAGGGGACAACAGAGGATGAGATGGCTGGATGGCATCACCGACTCGATGGACATGGGTTTGGGTAGACTCCAGTAGTTGGTGATCGACAGGCAGGCCTGGCATGCTGTGATTCATGGGGTTGCAAAGAGTCGAACACGACTGAGCGACTGAACTGAACGGAACTATAAATTATTAAATGATCTATGGTATCTCTGTCAAATAGTCAAAGCATCAAGCATTAAATCTGCAGCAGATATAAGAGCAGTACTAAAATGGTTCAGCTGAGACAGTGCTGGTCTTCAAGTATTTTTCTATCAAGACAAAAGGGATTCACAATATAAACACACTCCAGTGAGTAGCCATAGTCTGAATATGGTTAAAATTTCATTGTCACTCCACTGTCCCATAATATATCCACCTCCATAACGTCAGGAATGGACATCTCATTCAAATCTAGCCAATAATAGTATGCTACGTCTCTGTTCAAAGGGTTTGGCCCAGAGATAAAGTGAAGGCCCATGTTAGGCCAATTGGCTTTCTTCCTTGAGGATATTTTTGTTGCTGTTCTTTTTTTGTTTTTGTTTTTGTTTCTCCTGGAGTTAGAAAGGAGAAAACTTCCCTTTCCTTTCTAGTGAGGGAGTTATAAGGACATGACCCATGATTGTTGGTAGCTATGTGCCCCATTTACATGGAGAGGCCTGAAAGAATAAAGAAGCTTCCCAGTGGCACTGGTGTTAAACAAACCACCTGCCAATGCAGGAGACATAAGAGATGCAGGTTCGATCCCTGGGTCGAGCAGATCCCCTGGAGGAGGAAATGGCAACCCAATCCAGCATTCTTGCCTGGAGAATCCCATGGACAGAGGAGCCTGGTGAGCTACATCCATAGGGCACAGAGTCAGACATGACTGAAGTGACTTAGCATGCACACACATGCCTAAAAGAATAAAACAGGTACCCAAAGGAAAATCAACAGCTATTTATTAAACACCCACTGTGTGGCAAGACTGATCCAGAATCAGGGACAGGATAAGTAAAGAGGATGAGTGATGTAAAGGAGAGTCTTGGCATCAGGCTTCCAGGGCTCCTGAGACTAGCAGGATCCCTCCTTGGACTGTGTGGCCTGCTGGAGCAGATGTCACTTTCCAGCTCCTAGCGAAAAAGGAAGGGGGAGAGAAAAGTGAGAAAGGCAGGAAGAGAGGGAGAGAGAGAGAGACAGTAAGAAGGAAGAATGGAGAATGAAAGATGGAAACAAGAAGGAAATGATAGAAAGTAAAAGAGAAGAGGAACAAAAGAAGATAGAGTGAGGGAAAGAAAACTGGAGAAAGATTGAAAGAGAAGAAAGAAGAGAAAATCAGCAGAGGAGAGAGGAGAGGACTTACAGGACACTGTGGCCAGGTGCCCTGGCGAGCTCCCTCCCCCTCTGCACAAACCTTTAAAAACCTATCCACCACTTTTTGATTTAAGGCGATCGCTGCTGCCTCCGTTTGTGCCTTCCAGGGCCCAAGAGTTCCCCACTTTGCCCCCAAAGCCTCTCTAAGTGCTGCCTAAGACTGAGGAAGATAAAAAGTTTTTTGAGCAGTGGAGCTTTTAAAACAGACTGCGTGCACAATATGCAGAGAGTGCTCCTTGGAGAAAACCCCTGAGGGGGGTCTCACCCAGGCTAAGAGAAAAGCAGAAAGGTAAGGGGATTTAGCAACAATATTAACAGCTGACATGCCGGTTACTCCAATTCCAATGGGAGTGGCTGACCCCCTACCTGAGGGCATTGTAGGACTTGTGCTAGGGCATAGCTCACTTTCTTTTCAAAAAATTTCGGTGGTGCATGGTGTAGTAGATTCTGATTATATTGAGAAATTAAAGTTTTGATCTCACCGCCTACTAAAACTGTGCAAATTAATAAAGGTCAAAGAATAACACAGTTTTTGCTTTTACCTTACTATCAGACAAGAAAAACCTTAACTTCTCAAGCTAGGGGCCCCAGAAGATTTGGATCTAGTGATCTAGCTTTTTGGGTACAGGAAATTACAGCTTCTAGGCCTTAAAAAAAATTTTTTTTAATTCAAGAAAATAAAATGTCAGGGCTATTAGACACAGGAACAGACCTCTCTTAACATTGCTGGGAAAGACTGGCCCAGTTCCTGGCCCATACATACTACTGAAAATGAGTTGGTGGGATTAGATAAAGTGGTATGCAGGGTGGGAATGCTGTAGAGAAAAAGGTGAGGGAGAGTTTAAAACCTTGAAGGGTAGTGAGTTCCCCGTTGCTGGAGGTATTCAAGCAAAGATTAGATGGTTGCTTGTCATCTAAAAAGCTATAGACCAGATTTAGGTTACAAAACAATAACTGGAGAAGCTTATAAAGATGTGCAACACCTCTTTACTTGCTTCTCATATTTAGGTCTGCCAAAAGTTTTGAAAACTGATAATGCCCCTTTGAAGCTGTGGAGAGATTGTTTACTAACTTTAAATGATTTCCAAAAATTATTAGGGGACATTAATTGGATATGCCCACATTTAAAACTGACTACTGCAGATTTAAAGCCTTTGTTTGATTGTTTAAAAAGCGATCCTAATTCCAGTTCTAAAAAAAAGTTGGCTAATGAGACAGAGTCTGCTCTTGTTAAAGTAGACGAGACTTTAAATGATCAGTTAATTAAGATTAATATTACCAAAAGATGAGATTAAATTATTCTTGCCACAAAAACATACACCTACAGGGTGCTTGTGACAAAAAGTCCCATTGGTTCCATCTACCAGTGACCCCAAGAAAAATAGTTTTATCTTATCCCAGCTTGGTGGCACAATTAATTATAAAAAGAATAAAAAAGAAGTGTGGAACTTTTTAGAAAAAAAGTAACAAATATAATAATTCCATTCAATAGGGATCAACTACAAGTCTTTTACAAAATAGTGATGATTGGCAAGTTGCCTTGATAGATTTTAGGGGTCAAATTTTGTTTCATTTGCCCTCAAGCCCCCACAGTAGTTAAAAGTTCAAAAATGTTAGATTGGCAGTTTAAGGATACCTGTGGAACTTTCCAACCCTACGTAGTTCCTACGCTCCCCTTTACCCTATGGGGGAGGGACGTGCTATCTCAAATAAAGA
This sequence comes from Bubalus bubalis, assembly GCF_019923935.1. Lineage (NCBI taxonomy): Eukaryota > Metazoa > Chordata > Mammalia > Artiodactyla > Bovidae > Bubalus > Bubalus bubalis. Next base: position 14,288,772 of record NC_059169.1, on the reverse strand, counting down.
GATACTCAGAGAAGGGTTTTCTCAATTTCTTAGTTATCAACAGGCGGTACAATTAACAATACTTTATATATTGTTATAAATACATAATATAAATATATTTGCCTAATTACAGTTTGCCTAATTAGGTATGGGTATAAATAAAATATAATAAAGGTATACCTAATTCTATTTATAGATCTATACTTAATTAATTTGTATATAAATTAATATGTATACTACATATGCATATTATATATACTGTATAATTAAATATATATTACAGTAATATAATGTGTGTGTGGCTGATATTAATTGGTATGGATTGATGCTGTGATGATATATGTTCTATATACTGTATAATTATATATGTGTGACATGTATTATTACAGTACATTGGTTTGTGTTGGTTGGTATTAGCTGTGTATGTGTTGTATTGCTGTAATATATATTAATTAATATATTAATTATAAAGATTAATTCAAGTATATTGATTATGTCAATAAGTTTATACTTGTTGCCATATATAAATACATATATAAATGCATTTTGCATTTAGGTATATCTGTATACCTGTATACCAAAATGAGATAAGGAGGTTATACATTTATTACTTAAATTTATACAGAGACCTAAACTAAACATTAGACCTAAATTAACATATCCCTAAATTTATGTTGTTAAAATGTAAATTTTAAAAATTTAAAAAATTAAATTGACAACTGCTTGACAATTCCTTTGCCATAAAAACCCCCATAGATGTAACTGGGGTAGCCAGACAAAAAATTGGTTTTATGGCAAAACGGCCCCCTAGAGTGGGTCCATCTTCCCGCTCAAACTACAAAAATAGCGGCTTCTTATCCAAGATTGATAGCTACTCTGATATTAAAGGGAAAATGCAGAACATTAAATTATTTGGCAAAGAGCCATCAGAAATTGTAGTTCCATATAATAAGGAACAACTTGATGCTCTTCTAATGTTTGATGAAAATTGACAGATTGCTATAGGAAACTATTTCGGTCAAATTTTTGCATCATTTACCCTCCAATGTTTTGTTAAATTTTATATCTAGACACCCAGTTATTTTCCCTGTTAGATACAAATAGTTCCCTATTCCAGATGCCAAAAATTTTGTATAAAATTTCAAATAAAACCTAACACGGGCATCCCTTATAATCCCCAGGGACAAGCTATAGTAGATAGAGCACACCAAACATTAAAAATACAAATTCAAAAATTAAAGGAAGGGGAATTTAAGTATAGTTCCCCCCATCAGATCTTACAACATGCTCTCTTTGTAATTAATAACCTAAATGTTGATTTGTCCGGAACAACAAGATACAAAGCCGTTGGTGAAATGGAAGGACCTCCTCTCCGGACAATGGAAGGGTCCTGACCCATTATTAACTAGCAGTCGAGAATGTGCTTGTATTTTTCCACAGGACATAGATTCACCAATTTGGATTCCAGACAGGCTAGGTCCGCAGCGCGCGCACTCGCTCGCCCCGCCCCACAGCCAGCTCTCGCCTCCGCGCCACCAGCCACACCCCGCACCCTCCTCGCTGCAGCCCACGACCTAGAGCTGAAGAAGTTTGTGCGGCGAGTGAGGGCTGGAGAGAAAAGCAGGCCCGCGGTGTGCCGTCCAAACCAGCGCGGCCCTGCCAACGAGAAGGGAACGCCCGGAGCCCAGGTGTAGGCGGCTAGCCCAAGTCCACAACCCCTGCCCCTCTGCCCGCCAAGGGTGCCATAGCCTGCAGCCTGCCGCTGGCGTTCTGCCTCCTGCTGCTGGGGACACTGCTCCCCTGGGCTGACGCCTGCAGCTGCTCCCCAGTGCACCCACAATAGGCATTTTGCAATCCAGACATAGTGATCAGGGCTAAAACAGTCAGTAAAAAAGAGGTGGACCTAATATAGTAACTTGTGAACAATGTATGCTCTCATCTTGTTTAAACCCTCAATATAATGTTTGCTCCTTTGTGGTGTTGTTGTGAACAATGTATGCTCTAATCTTGTTTAAATCCTCAATATAATGTTTGCTCCTTTGTAGTGTTACAACGTCCACCTTATATGGTCTTGCTGTATTAACAACAACTGCAGGATTTAATGGGATCGCGACGGTTTGTGGGCTTGCTTATCCTGGGAATAGCAGCTTTAATAATCGCAATTACTTCTGTTACTGTGGCAGCAATATCATTGACTCAACAAGTGCATACTGCCCAATATGTTGATACCATGTCTAAAAATGTTTCTCTAACTCTAGCAACACAGGAAGCTATAGATAAAAATTTGGAGATGAGGGTAGATGCCTTGGAGGAGGCAATAATGCATATTGGGACTGAGTTACAGGCTTTAAAAGTGAAAATGGCTCTGACATGCGATGCTGATTACCGGTGGATATGTGTGACATCTTTAAAGGTAAACGAGACAGATTATGAATGGGGAAAAATTAAAAATCATATTTCAGGTGTTTAGAACAGCTCTGACTTTGGCCTGGACTTAGGGAAACTTTATAATCAAATACAGACCTTGGAATACTCTTGACTGGATTTTACTGCCACTGGAGTAGCTAATAACTTTTTCACACCTTCTCTGTTTCTGGAAAAAATATTCTGTTTAATATCTTTAGTTATGCTGCTGTTGGTGCTCTAAATCATTCTTTCTTGTATTGTCAGGATTCTTCAGCAGAACATTCAAAAGCTCGCGACTGAGCTGCATCTGGCTGTTTTAAGAAATAAAAAAGGGGGAGATGCCAGGAGCCATCATGAGGAACTCCGCCTGTGGCAAAGGTCACGAGGAAGGAGGCTGGATATACGCAAAGGCGGGATCGAGCCTCAGGAGTCCCCCTGGAAATTCTTGAGCATCTACCCCAAAAACTAGAGTCTGCCTACTTTACTGCTTTGTGCTCTCATCTACACCTCTGACTTTATGGGGGGCTGTCCCCCACCACCTCTCTCTGAAAAAGAGTTAACTTAGAGCTCCAGTTAATAATAATTCCTGGGTGTGACAGGAGTGTTTCAACCTACAAACTCCTTTGAAGGTTCTCTAGCCTGCCTGACAGATTTGTCCGGCCACATGTGATTGTTCACAGCCTCCCAACTGTGAGAGGCATGAGACACTTTAAACCTTCTAAAAACAGGTTCTTTAGAGAAGTTAGGAGAAGGCAATGGCACCCCACTCCGGTACTTTTGCCTAGAAAATCCCATGGACAGAGGAACCTGGTAGGCTGCAGTCCATGGGGTCACTAAGAGTCAGACACGACTGAGCGACTTGACTTTCACTTTTCACTTTTGTGCATTGGAGAAGGAAATGGCACCCCACTCCAGTACTTTTGCCTAGAAAATCCCATGGACGGAGGAGCCTGGTAGGCTGCAGTCCATGGGGTCACTAAGAGTCAGACACGACTAAGCGACTTGACTTTCACTTTTCACTTTCGTGCATTGGAGAAGGAAATGGCAACCCACTCCAGTGTTCTTGCCTGGAGAATCCCAGGGACGGGGAAGCCTGGTGGGCTGCTGTCTATGGGGTCGCACAGAGTTGGACATGACTGAAGCAACTTAGCAGCAGCAGCAGCAGCAGAGAAGTTAGAAAACTATTAGTATAGTATAGTGGGCTGATTAGAATTGTACTGGTGAAGGGTTTTTTCATTTGTTGAGCCAATGTTTGCTGCTAAGACCCCACATCCCCTGCCCTTATACACATTAATGAATATATAGAAGAAATAAGTATTAACCTTTGATATTAATCACGTTAGACCTTAGGCTAAGCAAATTCTTTCCTTAATTAAAACCCACTACACCCTCACCCTATAGGAATGTAACTTTATCTGGTACCTTCAGAAGGTGGCGTCTGTTTTAAACATAATCACTCCTGGAGAAATAAGTGTTCTGGTTGACTGACTGCTGTCACAAGGAGAGGGTCATAAATTGTTAGCAGGCCCCCTGGCCAGAAGATGATGTAACACCCCTAAGATCTTCATATACATTTGTATAAAGCACCTGAAGTTAATAAAAGTCAGGACTTCTGACCCCGTGTGACTTTTGTATAACATCTCAGTGTATAAAAACAGACCCTGGAAAATAAAGAAATGGGATCAGTTCCCAGAAAGACTGGTTTCCTCATGCCACTCTTTCTCTCAACCTCTGGCTGAATTCCCATCTGGAACGTGGAGGGTCGTCAAGCCTACTAATTATGCCTGAGCTTCTAAGATCTGACCAGGGAGGCCTTAGTGTCTCCTCTCCTTCGGGAGAATGGGAGGACACCTGCGGCCTATGTAGGTGATGTAAATTCCTTGCCTTGGAATTTTATTAGCTTTCCACGTAAACCAAGTTATTCAGCCTCTTTTCTCCACTGAATTTCCCTACTGAGCTATCCTTATTTAACCAATCTTTATATCTTTAATTCTATCGTATCCTGATCACCAAAGCCATCCCCCCTTCGAAATCCCTGGATCCACCGGGGCTGGACCCCGGCACTATCCTCTGACATTCTTGTCAAGCACCCTGGGGCCATGTGCAATACAAGCCAAAACCCCTGGATTCAACCCTCAACCACCGCTCGATGGGGAGGTGGTGGATAAATACCCCAGTGCCTTGCCCGTCAGTTGAAGCAATTCCCTCTCCCATGATGACCCAGCAAGAAGGAGTCCAGTAGCACAAGCTGTAACTTGCTTATTAACACACTCTTTATGGACTTCCTTCCCTTCTGTATATCACTTTTCCACTCCCTAAATGTGTTTTCCTGGGATCACTTCCAAAATAAACTACTTCCACTCAAATCCTTGTCTCAGAGTCTGCTACTGGGGAACCCAAACCAAGACACCTACCAAAACCATCCTTCTAATTACTGAGAAATGTATTCACTCCCTTGCATCCATAGAAGTCCTAACTAATAACACTGTAAACCTTGGGTTGTGCAACACATTAGAGGACTTCAAATGCATCTGGTCGAAACTGAGGTATGCTATATGTATACAAAACACAATAAATGTCAAAGACAGTATAAAAATATTTTTCTCTCATTAATGATTTATCACATTGATTACATGTTGAAACAATATTATTGTGAACATACTGGTTTAAAAATATCTTACTAATATCCATTTCACCTGTTCCTTTTTACTTTTTAACATGACTATTACAAAAATTTTAAGTTATAGTTCATGTCATATTTCCGTGGCTGCAAGATAAGGCAGTAGCTTTGGATAAGAAGCAAATGAGAAGGGGCAGCTGGCCTTTGGCCCAAAGCTGGGAGTTTCGGTCAGAAAACCCGAGGTGCCTCGTCTTCAAATGAGCTTGTCTGCAAGTGTACATTTAACCCCATGTCGTGTATCCATGCAAAGTTCAGAATTAAACTACACGGTACAACTTGCTTGTATCCTGTGAGAAATGCCACTGTGTAAACAAAGACCAAATTCTGGGCCAAACGTTTTCTCCCTTTTACCAATTGGTGAGTATGTGTGTGTCAGTTATCATTTATCAATGTCCAGGTGACAAGATTTTACTGTTTAAACAAACAGCCAGACTATTTCTAGTACACATCTGTGTGTCCTATAGGACTGCAACTTTTCTTCAGCTACCATCAAATCACTATTCTTATTTCAAATTTAGACTTTCATCCAGCAATTGACTATCAAGCATTGCCATCCATCTCTGCCTATCAGTCAACTTGTTCAGTTTCCATAGAACAACCATCTCTGTATTGTGATGACACTTCTTTGTAGATCTATTTGTGTGTTTTATTACACTTCTCTGAATTGTTCAAAGTAAATGGAAGATGGAAAAAATGAATATGTTAATATTAAAAATAATGTAACTAATGTAAATATAGAGAAAGCATGAAGTAAATGAAAGGAGGTAACTATTCAGTCTGGTTTGCATGCATATTAGAAGTAATGGTTCATTATATGTTTAACTTTGAAGGAAGAGAAACAAAAATTTTAAATCTGTAAAATACATATAGCAGGTTTATTCATAATTACCAAAACTTGGAAGCAACCAAGATGTCCTTCAATAGGTGAGTGAATAATTAACCTAGTTCATCCAGACTATGGAGAATTATTCAGCACACACACACACACACACACACAAAATGTGCTACCAACCCATGAAACAACATGGAAGAATCATAAATGTTCATTACTAAGTGAAAGAAGTCAGTATGAAAAGGTTACATGCTGTATAATGCTAATTGTATGACAAAAAGGCAAACTATGGAGACAGTAAAATGATCAGTGGTTGCCAGAGAGTGGAGATGGGAGTAAGGGATGAACAGGTAGAGCACAGAGGACTTTTAGGACAATGGAAATACTCTGAATGATACCATGATGATGGAAATGTCATACATTTGTCTAAACTCACAGAATGCAAACCAGGAGTGAATCCTAATATAAACTATGGACTTTGGGTGACTATGATGGGTCAGTCTAGATCCGTCAGTTGTAGCAAATGTATCATCTGGTGAGGGATGTTGGTAGTGGGGAAGCCATGGAGTGTGAGGACAGGGGGTATATGAGAAACCTCTGCAATTGCCGCCCCCAAAAGTAAAAAAGTCAATGAAATACTGATACGATATTGATGAAGATTATATACCCAAATGGTGAAATGTTATATAGAAGAAATGGAGAGGGTTTTTGTTTTGCTTTTTTTTTTTAAGTTATGGACTGAGATTCCATAGTACTAGTATGCAGGTCAGGAAGCAACAGTTAGAACTGGACATGGAACAACAGACTGGTTCCAAATAGGAAAAGGAGTACGTCAAGGCTACACATTGTCACCCTACTTATTTAACTTATATGCAGAGTACATCATGAGAAATGCTGGGCTGGAGGAAGAACAAGCTAGAATCAAGATTGCCGGGAGAAATATCAATAACCTCAGATATGCAGATGACACCACCTTTATGGCAGAAAGTGAAGAAGAACTAAAGAGCCTCTTGATGAAAGTGAAGGAGAAGAGTAAGAAAGTTGGCTTAAAGATCAACATTCAGAAAACAAAGATCATGGCATCTGGTCCCATCACTTCATGGCAAATAGATGGGGAAACAGTGGAAACAGTGGCTGACTTTCTTTTTCTGGGCTCCAAAATCACTGCAGATGGTGATTGCAGCCATGAAATTAAAAGACACTTACTCCTTGGAAGGAAAGTTAGACCAACCTAGATAGCATATTAAGAAGCAGAGACATTACTTTGCCAACAAAGGTCCATCTAGACATGGCTATGGTTTTTCCAGGGGTCATGTATGGATGTGAGAGTTGGACTATAACGAAAGCTGAGTGCTGAAGAATTGATGCTTTTGAACTGTGGTGTTGGAGAAGACTCTTGAGAGTCCCTTGGACTGCAAGAAGATAATTCCTGGGTGTTCATTGGAAGGACTGATGTTGAAGCTGAAACTCCAATACTTTGGCCACCTGATGCAAAGAGCTGACTCATTGGAAAAGACCCTGATGCTGGGAAAGATTGAGGCCAGGAGGAGAAAGGAACGACAGAGGATGAGATGGTTGGATGGCATCACCTACTCAGTGGATATGGGTTTGGGTAGACTCCGGGAGTTGATTATGGACAGGGAGGCCTGACGTGCTGTGGTTCATGGGGTCACAAAGTGTCGGACATGACTGAGCGACTGAACTGAACTGAACTGTCTGGGAGCCCCAGGCTCACACTAGATCCAGGAGCCAATAGCATCAGAGCATTTTCTCCTTCAGACACCCACACCCTCCTGACCTGAGCCCCCAGAAAACACCCCTAAACTGTTACTCTAAACTGAGTGGTTTAGACTTGAGACTTGGTGATTGGCCAGGGGAAAATAAGCCTTGAAAGGGAAATAATACATTTACAGTGGAGAAAGCTGAAATCAAGTTAACATCACCATTGTTGAAACATAACTACATCATGTATCTCCTCATTTGACGTCAGCTGGACTGCTTACAGAGTGCCCAGATTAAACACTAATTCTGGGTGAGTCTGGAGTGAAAGCAGGGCTTCTCTGCTCACTAGGACTGTATTTCTAGAAGAGAAACACTCATAACCTGGCTTGAGTGATGGAGGTGGAGCTGAGATGAACAGAAGGGATTGCAGAGACCAGGAGATGAACTCAACAGTATCTGGGTAGATAGACCCACCATGATGACCCAGTCCTCAATTCTCTCTCTGCTTCCCTCCTTCAACATTCCACCTGCCCTGAAAAAAGAATCTGGTGTTGTGTGTGTTGGCAAATATCCACAGTCAAATGGCACATGGAATGTAAAGTTCATTTTCACTCCTTTGAGTCTGCAAGGGCATTTCTGGATGATCAGTGTTTGACTCAGTGGATTTGTGGATTCTGAAGATTATTCCCCCCACCCCACCCCACCCCCGCATTGTGAATGGGCATCATCCAACCTGTTAAGGGCCTGACTAGAAGCAGGGCAGAAGACAGAGAATTCCCTCCTTTTTTTCTTCCCTCACCGCTGGAGCTGACCTCCAATCTGATCTTCTCCTGTCCTTGAAGTGAGATGTACACCACTGACTCCCTGGGTTCTCAGGACTTCAGACTTGAACTAAATTATGCCACAGGCTGCCCTGGTCTCCATGAAGACTGTGGGCTTTCACACATAATCAGTAAGCTACTTCTTCCTTTATATATATACATACATACAAGTAGGCAAATGTCCACAGAAAAATGAAAGTGGGAGAGCTTGGACTGGGAAGCTTTTTGATGCCGTTTGATCCCAGAGTCTGCATTTCCCGCCACTACTCTGCATTGCCTCCACGTTCTCAGCCTTCACTCACTTCCCGGGGTTTGTCGTTCTGTCTATATCCCTTGTCAAGGTTGCCAGTCCTCCATCGGATGCAAGCCTGCAAAGCAGCCTGCGCAGCAGCAGCCATAGCGTCTTACGGTGCATGGCGCCATCTCGTGGCCAATCTAGGAAACTGTCGGGATCAATTTGACACTACTGGATTTGGGACCCACACCTGGAGTAACAGGCAAATTTGGCCTTGGAGTACGGATTGAAGCAGGGCAAAGGCTAATAGAGTTTTGCCAAGAGAACACACTGGTCATAGCAAACACTCTCTTCCAAGAACACAACAGAAGACTCTACACATGGACATCACCAGACGGTCAACACCAAAATCAGATTGATTATATTCTTTGCAGCCAAAGATAGAGAAGCTCTACACAGTCAGTAAAATAAGACCAGGAGCTGACTGTGGCTCAGATCATGAACTCCTTATTGCCAAATTCAGACTTAAATTGAAGAAAGTAGGGAGAACCACTGGACCGTTCAGGTATGACCTAAATCAAATCCCTTATGATTATACAGTGGAAATGAGGAATAGGTTTACGGGACTGAATCTGATAGAGTGCCTGATGAACTATGGATGGAGGTTCATGACATTGTACAGGAGACAGGGATCAAGACCATCCCCAAGAAAAAGAAATGCAAAAAAGCAAAATGGCTGTCTGAGGAGGCCTTACAAATAGCTGTGAAAAGAAAAGAAGCCAAAAGCAAAGGAGAAAAGGAAAGATGTAAGCATCTGAATGCAGAGTTCCAAAGAATAGCGAGGAGAGATAAGAAAGCCTCCTCAGCGATCAATGCAAAGAAATAGAGGAAAACAACAGAATGGGAAAGACTAGACATCTCTTCAAAAATTAGAGATACCAAGGGAACATTTCATGCAAAGATGGGCTCAGTAAAGGACAGAAATGGTATGGACCTAACAGAAGCAGAAGATACTAAGAAGAGGTGGCAAGAATACACAGAAGAACTGTACACAAAAGATTTTCACGACCCAGATAATCATGATGGTGTGATCACTGACCTAGAGCCAGACATCCTGGAATGTGAAGTCAAGTGGGCCTTAGAAAGCATCACTATGAACAAAGCTAGTGGAGGTGATGGAATTCCAGTTGAGCTATTTCAAATCCTAAAAGATGATGCTGTGAAAGTGCTGCACTCAATATGCTAGCAAATTTGGAAAACTCAGCAGTGGCCACAGGACTGGAAAAGGTCAGTTTTCATTCCAATCCCAAAGAAAGGCAATGCCAAAGAATGCTCAAACTACCGCACAACTGCACTCATCTCACATGCTAGTAAAGTAATGCTCAAAATTCTCCAAGCCAGGCTTCAGCAATACGTGAACCATGAACTTCCAGATGTTCAAGCTGGTTTTAGAAAAGGCAGAGGAACCAGAGATCAAACTGCCAACATCCACTGGATCATTGAAAAAGCAAGAGAGTTGCAGGAAAACATCTATTTCTGCTTTATTGACTATGCCAAAGCCTTTGACTGTGTGGATCACAATAAACTGTGGAAAATTCTGAAAGAGATGGGAATACCAGACCACCTGACCTGCCTCTTGAGAAACCTATATGCAGGTCAGGAAGCAACAGTTAGAACTGGACATGGAACAACAAACTGGTGCCAAATAGGAAAAGGAGTACATCAAGGCTGTATATTGTCACCCTGCTTATTTAACTTATATGCAGAGTACATCATGAGAAATGCTGGGCTGGAAGAAGCAGAAGCTAGAATCAAGATTGCCAAGAGAAATATCAATAACCTCAGATAGGCAGATGATACCACTCTTATGGCAGAAAGTGAAGAGGAACTAAAAAGCCACTTGATGAAAGTGAAAGAGGAGAGTTGGCTTAAAAAGTTGGCTTAAAGCTCAACATTCAGAAAACGAAGATCATGGCATCTGGTCCCATCACTTCATGGGAAATAGATGGGGAAACAGTGGAAACAGTGTCAGACTTTATTTTTTGGACTCGAAAATTACTGAAGATGGTGATTGCAGCCATGAAATTAAAAGACGTTTACTCCTTGGAAGGAAAGTTATGACCAACCTAGGTAGCATATTCAAAAGCAGAGACATTACTTTGCCAACAAAGGTCCATCTAGCCAAGGCTATGGTTTTTCCAGTGGTCATGTATGGATGTGAGAGTTGGACTATAAAGAAAGCTGAGCACAGAAGAATTGATGCTTTTGAACTGTGATGTTGGAGAAGACTCTTGAGAGTCCCTTGGACTGCAAAGAGGTCCAACCAGTCCATGGTAAAGGAGATCGGTCCTGGGTGTTCATTGGAAGGACTGATGCTAAAGCTGAAACTCCAGTACTTTGGCCACCTTATGCGAAGAGTTGACTCATTGGAAAAGACCCTGATGCTGGGAGGAATTGGGGGCAGGAGGAGAAGGGGACGACAGAGGATGAGATGGCTGGATGGCATCATCGACTCAACGGACATGAGTTTGAGTAAACTCCAGGAGTTGGTGATGGACAGGGAGGTCTTCGATTCATGGGGTCACAAAGAGTCAGACATGACTGAGCGACTGAACTGAACTGAACTGAGGTGAAAACAGAGCTTTCGATTTTTTTCTCTCTCTCTTCTCTTCTTTACTTTTCTTTGGACAGTAAATCACATATACTCAAAGAAAATTGTGTTCCTATTTTAATCATCTCACTGAAGGAGCAAGAAATGCACATGCAGATAGAAATGGAAATGGGGAGTATATCACAGGAGCAAGAGGGGTTGCAAGGAGCATTTTATTATGAATGCATAATTCATATATATGCATTATATGGAAAAAGATGCCTCTTTTTCCAGTGTGATTCAAAGGGAGAAGTACAAGTGTGCATCAAAAAAAAAAAAAAAAATGAAAGAACAAATTAAAAAGAAGAAAAAAGAGATTTCTTTGAAGGGGGGTGGAAATCTGTGAACTCTTCCAGGCTCATAAATTTTATTATATCATAAATGCCTCCCTACTAATTTAGTATGAAGATTATGACATAAGACATGTAGAGCACAGAGAAAAGTGCTAAATAAATGTCATCCATTGTTATTTTTATTCCCAGAAAGAGGAAGCTACTCAGAGCAGGGTGATGAACACTTTTGGTTTGCTCAGATGGTCCAGATTTTAACACTGAATGTCCTGTTTGCTGTGGATCCTCTCATCCCCAGGGACACAAATAATTCCAGGTTTTCAGCTTTTTTTGTTGGGGTTGAGGAGGATGGAAGAAAGTGACTGAATGTCTATTTTCCACAATCAAACGATAATCTCCTGTCAGATGCCCAGCAGTTCCTATTTCTACCTTATCTTCTCCTGCAAAAACGAAAGAAATTCTTGTCCTGGGAGACAAGTCAGCACGTTGCACTGAAGAGGGCAGCCTGAAGGGGGACTTGGTGTTCTCTGCACCACTCAGCAGCTACCAGCAGAGGGCACACTCCTACCCTCCTCACTGTATTCCCAGTTCCCTCCCCTGACCCACCTAGAGTTTCTGCCTCCCAGGAAATCTTAGTCTATTCCTTGCTCTTCCAAGTTAGGCTGTGTTCATCCTTTTTCTTCTGCCTCCTTCCTCTCCCTCCTTCCTGCCTCTCTACCTTCCTGCCTTTCATTTCCATGAGTAAAATTGCAAGGAATGTGAGCTCACAGTTACAAATTACAAAGCACCTGTTTTAACAAACCACCATGAGTAAGAGAGTCAAACTTTTAGAAATTTTAGGCAAAAACTAAAATCAATCCAACCTGAAAAAAACACAGATATGAGAATAGTGAGATACAGAATATAAAATAAGCCTCTTTAGGGACTTTCCTGATGGCTCAGTGATAAAGAATCCACCTGCCAGTGCAGGAGACATGGGTTCTATCTCTGATCCAGGAAGATCCCATATGCCTCAGAACAACTAAGTCTATGCACAACTACTGAGCCCGTGGTCTAGATCCCGGGAGCCACAACTACCGAGCCCAGAGGCTGCAACTCCTGAGCCCTCTCACCCTAGAGCCTGTGCTCTGAAACGAGAACAGCCACCACAATGAGAAGCTCATGCACCAGAACTAGAGAGGAGCCCCCATTCACCCCAACAAGAGAAAAAAACCATGCTGCAACAAAGACTTAGCACAGCCAAAAATAAATAAATAAAAATAAACAACAAACACCTCTAATATTAAAAAATAAAATATGGCTTCTGAATTTTGACTAAAGAACAAGAGGTTTGAAAAAATGAAATAGGCAGATTTGATGAATAAAATGGAAATTCTAAAACTTTTTTTTAAGAGTTTTACATAGCCGAAGATAAATTTTTTTTAATCAGAACATATGTCTGAAAAAAAATTCCCAGAATGCAGCATGGAGCAATAAAGAGGTAAAAAATGTTAAAGAGAGTTTGAGATATAGAACAAAGTAAAAAATACATCTTATCAGAGTCACAGAAGGAGATAAAGGATAGGGGCAGAGTTGATTTCTAGAGAAAGGACTAACAGTTCTCCAGAACTGATGAAAGAGTATCAGTTTCAAGAAGATCAGTAAATCCTAAAGAAGATTTAAAAAAGAAAAATCCACACTTAGAAAATTAGTGAAACTGCCAAAACCAAAGAAGCAGTCTTAAATCCAGCCAAACATAGATTAATCTACAGAGAAATGACAAATCAGGCTCTCAGTTTCTCAAAAACAACAGTGGAAGTCAACTAAAAATGAGTTGTATCTTGAAAGTACTGATTCAAAACGATGGTTCAGTTCAGTTCAGTTCAGTCGCTCAGTCGTGTCTGACTCTGCGACCCCATGAGTCACAGCACACCAGGCCTTCCTGTCCATCACCAACTCCCGGAGTTTACTCAAACTGATGTCCAACGAGTCGGTGATGCCATCCAGCCATCTCATCCTCTGTCGTCCCCTTCTCCTCCTGCCCCCAATCCCTCCCAGCATTAGAGTCTTTTCCAATGAGTCAACTCTTCACATGAGGTGGCCAAAGTATTTGAGTTTCAGCTTTAGCATCAGTCCTTCCAATGAACACCCAGGACCGATCTGCTTTAGAATGGACTGGTTGGATCTCTATAACCCAGCAAAATTCATCTAATGAAATACTATATTCTGCTCTCATAATTTATGAACTATAGCTACATTCCAGAACACAGATAAACTTCACAAATGCAATGTGTGGAAAAAAATAGGTTACAGAAGAAACCTAACACAATGATTCCATTTATGTAAGACTCAGAAACACACAAAATTAAAGCAATGGGTCAAGTAAGCCTTTACTGTTACTGTATAATTTGTACTTTGTAATATCTGGTCATTCCATGGTTCGTTAAGCTTCAGACTAACAGAAAATTAAGCATTAACTACGGAGCCAGGAAAAAAAAAAAAAATCTGCAAACTCAAAACCTTTAGAATCAGTCTACAAAGTTTTAGTAAATACCCGTGTAGAAAGATCGTCTTTGGCTACTTCTAAAATGCCATCGGTAAATCAAACTGTATCCTAAATTCCGGTCCTTCCTCCAGCCATCCGAGCATGAAGCGCTGTCACCTACCCGCATTAACTCGCTGCAACGCTGGTCCACGCGGGTTGTGCCCGCTGCATGCCTAGACCACGGCTGCCATCTGTCCGGACAGTGTCCCCGGAGACGCCTGAGCGACATGTCCAGGGCTCAGATCTCGGCACTGGTGTTCGGCGTCGGGGGCTTTGGCGCTCTCGTCGCGGCCACCGCGTCCAATGAGTGGAAAGTAACCACCAGAGCGTCCTCGGTGATAACGGCCACTTGGGTTTACCAGGGGCTCTGGATGAACTGCGCAGGCAACGCGTTGGGTTCTTTCCACTGCCGACCGCACTTTACTATCTTCAAAGTAGAAGGTAAATATAATAGCTTTGTTTGGGGTGGAAGCAAAATGTCGCTTTTCCCCCTCACGGCACTCAAGTGTCTGTGTTCAGTCTGCTGTTGACTGGGTGCTTAATCCGAGTGCCAAGATTTGCCTAAGACGGATGATGTGTGTGAGTGTTGGCTGAAAGAATTAAATCATGCCTTTTATATGGCAAAGGAAAATTAAGGATAACTTTATGGATATGGTGAAAGTCGCTCAGTCATGTCCCACATTTTGTGACCCCCCCATGGACTATACAGTCCATGGAATTCTCCAGGCCAGAATATTGCAGTGGGTAGCTGTTCTCTGCTCCAGGGGATCTTCCCAACCCAGGGATCAAACTCAGCTTTCCTGCATTGAAGGGGGATGCTTTACTGTCTGAGCCACCAGGGAGCCCCAATGGTTGTGTTAGAAATACCTAATGTGAATAATAGATGCCAAGGGAAAGGGCAGAGGTGACTGGCTTGTTTTAAAACTCGTTTCAATTTGCCTTATGTCATGGAGGACTCCATATACACACATATAGGAACACACGCCACCAGAAACCATATGTTCTACTGTTTTGCTTTCTTGGCCTCCCTGCCTGGCATGTGGGGATCTTAGTTCCCCAACCAGGGATCCAACTTTTGCCCCCTACAGTGGAAGCAGAGTCTTAACCACTGGACCACCAGGGAAGTCCTGATCCTATGCTATCCGAAATCCCTGTATTTCCTCAGGCCATTCTAAGATGAAATCCATACACACATATGTATATATTCATATATATGTGTATTTATATTTATATTCACAGTGATATGAACATATGAGAAGACATATAGTATTGAGAGAGTAAGAGTTTTTAGAGGGGTTTCCATATTTTTAAAGAACTATGCTTAGTGATAAAATAGCAGGACAAGAAATCTTTAAAGTAGCTAAGGGAAATAAAATGCCCATGAGGTTTTCGTGAGGATTTATCAAAAATATGTATGTAGACGAGCTTTCAACTTTATGCGTATTAGAAACTATTGCAAGGGGTTTCTTGCAACATACTGCAAGTATATGTATCCTAAAGAGGGAAAAAATTTAAAGGTTTTTCAGTATAATCTATAAGAATAGCAAATCACTGTGTAGCACCTGAAATTAATATGATATTTAAATCAACTATACTTCAGAGGAAGACATTTTCATACCTTGGAATACCTCCAGGCAACAATTATTGGCTACTTGCTTGTATGTGATTATGGAATTACTATCTGCATCTGTTTTCTGCCTTTTAGGTATGTTTACAAATCAGTCACAAGTTGTGGGTTTATTATACTAAAAATTGCCCCCAGTAATTTATAATACACAGAGTTTTCACAATCAAATGGCAAAACTGAACCTTGGCCCCAATAAAGAAAATGAAATAAAATTTTAACTAGAAGTTACTAAAGCATAATATTTTAAGGGGTTTTTGTGTCAAGTATTCATGTCATTAGTCCACTATGTGTGCCAAGGGATAAAGAGAGGATATTTAGTTAAATTCAGGAGATTCTAATGACAATCAAGGGAACAGTTCAAGCTTGGACACAGGCCTCCAAATAACATGGGCTTTCCTAAGCCCTCATTAGAGGAATCAATGCTCATCTCTCTTCAGTCCTGACTTCTAAACTTATCTTGGGATATTTCAAAACTGTTCCTTCTACTGTGGAAGGTTTCCCCAGGTACAGGGAAAACTTAAAGGAGAGTGTTGTGGGGGACATGGTTGTCATTCCACAGACCTCTTGGCCCACTTCCACCTCGGGCAGCAAGTAGAAGATATCTCATATGGATAAGTGTATTTCTTTGTTCTTTCTGGGTTCGTTCTTTATATACATACATATATATATATGCTCTGCTGCACTGTGCATTAGTCACTCCAGTCATGTCCGACACTTTGCAACACTATGGATTGTAGCCCGCCAGGCTCCTCTGTCCATGAGGATTCTCCAGGTAAGAATACTGGAGTGGGTAGCCATTCCCTTCTCCAGGGGATCTTCCCGACCCAGTAATTGAACCGGGGTCTCCTGCATTGCAGATGGATTCTTTACCAGCTGAGCTGATATATATTTATGGTCTTCTATCTTTCATTCTCTATTCCTTAATGAAACCTAGTTATTGTGAAAAATAGGCAATCAACCTTAGCTCCAAAGTGGGCTAAAGAACCACTGTAACCTTTTATAATGATTTCAACAGCTACTTCCCTAAATGTATCTTAGAAAATGTGGGGTTCGAAATGTTGTTTCTAAATATTGTTGATGGTGATCCAAACAATCTTCTATCCTTAAACTTTATCCCCTTGACTTTGCTTCTCGATAGAAATATAGCGTGTTCTGTACATCTGCTGCGTATACTGCACATGAGAGGTAATTTGGAAAACTTTGTTCACTGAAAATGCTTCAATTAGAATTTATAAAATTCATTTAGGGCTTCCTTGGTGGCTCAGAGGGTAAAGCTTCTGCCTACAAGGCGGGAGACCTGGGTTCGATCCCTGGGTCGGGAAGATCCCCTGGTGAAGGAACACAACCTTTCTACTTTCTTCATCCTGAATCAAAATCTTTACCAAAGACACAGGTTACTATTGAGATGTATGTTCAACATCAGGAACACTGATTCATATTTTCAAGAAAATGGACACACAAACTTGGATTTCCTCATTCACACAGTCATTGCTGTTGATGCTGATTACTTTTCTTTTATTCTTTTTTGAAAGCATAACAGTGAGATGTTTGGAAAGTTTTCTATGCCAATAAGCTCTTAAATGTCACAATAATTTCAAACTGAGTAAAAAAACTCAGAGGCCAAAGAGGAATGAAAATGGTATATCATGTTTTAAAATAATAAATTGAATTAAGCCTATACTGTCAATTTGAGACAAATCTTCTTAGGCCAGATTAAGCCTCCTCTAAGAAAGAAAAAGAAAAGATCTTTTTAAGCTGCCAGATTTTTTTTTTCTTGCTGTTTACATAACTTCATGTCAAAGTCATACCTTGTCATGTCAAAGTCATACCTTCTTGTTGCTAACCATCTTAGATGCCCCAGTATAGCTACAGATTTTTAGGAACTCATTTAGATTCATAATGACGACATCCTTAAAAGATTTGATGTAAGCCAGCACCTCTTTGGACAAGAGGCATTTCCAGTTGTGAAAAAAAAAGCCCCCTTCTAGTGTAGTTATAAGGAATCAATTTTAGGAGATTACCATAGACTTTATTTTTCTGGGCTCCAAAATCACTGCAGATGGTGATTTCAGCCATGAAGTTAAAAGCTGCTTACTCCTTGGAAGGAAAGTTATGACCAATCTAGACAGCATATTGAAAAGCAGAGACGTTACTTTGTCAACAAAGTTCTGTCTAGTCAAGGCTATGGTTTTTCCATTGGTGATGTAAGGATGTGAGAGTTGGACTGTGAAGAAAGCTGCGCACCGAAGAATTGATGCTTTTGAACTGTGGTGTTGGAGAAGACTCTTGAGAGTCCCTTGAACTGCAAGGAGATCCAACCAGTCCATTCTGAAGGAGATCAGCCCTGGGTGTTCATTGGTATGACTGTGGTTGAAGCTGAAACTCCAATACTTTAGCCACCTGATACAAAGAGCTGACTCATTGGAAAAGACCCTGATGCTGGGAAAGATTGAAGGCAGGAGGAGAAGGGGACAACAGAGGATGAGATGGTTGGATGGCATGACCAACTCAATGGACATGGGTTTGGGTGAACTCTGGGAGTTAGTGATGGATAGGGAGGCCTGGCGAGCTGTGGTTCATGGGGTCGCAAAGAGTCGGACACGACTGAGCGACTGAACTGAACTGAACCATAGTTGTTCAGTCACTAAGTCATGTCCGACTCTGCAACCCCATGAACCGCAGCACACCAGGCTTCCCTGTCCACAATCTCCTGGAGTTTACTCAACGTCATGTCCCTTGTGTCAATGACACCATCCAACATTCTCATCCTCTGTCGCCCCCTTCTCCTCCTGAACTTGATCTTTCCCAGCATTAGGGTCTTTTCCAATGAGTCAGATCTTCACATTGAGTGTCCAGAGTATTGGAGCTTCAGGCTCCACTGAAGGAGCCTCCTTACTGTGGCCTGAAAGCTTCTTGACTCAATTTCAAAGCACTTCGTTGTCTTTAGATGCAATATTCACTCTAGGCTGTGTCTCTTGTTTTGTCATGTTTGGTTTTTCTTACCTGTGAAATGGTGATGAAACGAGAGAAAGGCAAAGCACCTTGTACAGTGCCTGACACAGAGCCGTGCACCATAAAGGGTGGCAATTGTTCCTATGAATACAGATTTTGGTGCCGGGAGAGCTCACATCTCAGTGGTAGGAAGGTGACTGTTTCTTCTGCTCCATCTATTTGTTTCTAGCCAGGACAGTAGTAGCTGCTACCTGGGATCCAAAACCAAATAGAAGGAGGCCTCTGATCCCTTGTCACACACCCTATGTCATATTTATAACAAAGGGAAGGCTATTGTGTTCATTGGATTAAAGTCTATGCTTATCCTACAGGTTAGGATTCACTGTACATCATTAGCCAGGACCACACTTTGTGTCAAAGTCAGTTTCTCACCACAGATGTGGACCTGTTCCTTCTGTCAATCACATGTCGCAACTGCTGAAAGGGGGAAAAAAGGCCCCCCTCCAGGCTTCATGGTGGGAAATAGAGCCTCACCAGACCTAGGATGCATTTGTATGCTCCTACTATTACCATGCCGTGCTCAGTCATGTCCAACTCTTTGCAACCCTATACACTGTAGGCCACCAGGCTCCTCTGTCCATAGGATTTCCAGGCAGGAATACTGGAGTGGTTTGTCATTTCCTTCTCCAGGGGATCTTCCCAACCCAGAGATGGAACCTGTGTCTCCTGAGCCTCTTGCATTCCAGGCAGATTCTTTACCTGCTGAGCCATTAGGAAAGTCATTGGGATAGCCTATTTGTGTGCTGGGCAGTCAAAAATAGACAAAGTTTCCTTAAATATTCCTGGTTCTGAGCACTGGGAAAAACTTTGTGACAGTTTAATTTACTGATTTGATTCACATTTGCATTTTACAAGTGATTTCACATAGATGATCATATTTATGCAAAAGATGGTACTCTGTAGTTCCCATTTTACAGAGTAACTGAGACTCACAGGAGCGCATATTTATAACTTTGTATGGTTGTCTATAGAATTTTGGGGGAAATGTCCAGTGTTTGTACCAGCCTAAAACCTGCATTGAAGTCCCAGCTCGGCCACAAATTTTTTGTGTGACATGCATGCACAGATAAGCTACTTAAATTCATTGTTTCCCTTTCTCACTGAGAAGATGATATTAGTTACCTACCAAAATTTGTGGGGAGATCAGGAAAAAGCATCCTCTGTGGGTGTGTGTGCTCAGTCGTGTCTGACTCTTTGCAGCCTCACAGACTATAGCCCACCAGACTCTTCTGTCCATGGGATTCTCCAGGCAAGAATACTGGAGTGGGTTGCCATTTCCTTCTCCAGGGGATCTTCTCAACCCAGGGATCGAACCCATGTCCTTACATCTCCTGCATTGGCGTGGGAGTTCTTTACCACTAGCGCCACCTGGGAAGCCCTATTAAGTATGTATTTTTAAATGTGCCTGGAATTTGTTCTAATCAGGGATGGTAAGATGCACAGACATGAAATGCCATTGAGGAGGAAGCTTTCACACTCATAGATCCCCAGAAGTAGGAGCCTGGATCCCCACACAGGCCCAAGCTAGGAAGCACTAGAGTCAGTCGGGAGGCTGAGGAGTGAGAGGAAAACACAGGCAAAAGCTTTTACTGAGTTGTCTGGTACCCGCCCCAGGTTGATCATGATGGAGGAACACTGGCTTGACGTATGGAAGCTTGATCAAGGAGATCACTGGGGTGTGGGCTTTGGATTAGTAGATTGGTCTCTGAAAGTGGCACGTGTATTTTATCTCTAAGAATCCACTGGCCTTGGATACCAAGGCCTCCCCTACCTGCCACAGTGATGCCTTGGGTGCCAGAGCACCGAGAATGCAGAAAGCAAGAAAATACAGGGACTTTCCTGATGGTCCAGTGGTTGAGATTCTGCCTTGCCATGCAGGGGACATGAGTTCAAGCTCTGATAAACAGCTAAGCCTGCCTGCACACTCCAGCACTCGTGTGCCATAACTAGAGAGTCTGTGCATGGCAACGAATGATGCACTAAGACCTCATGTGCTGCAGCTAAGACCCAACACAGCCTAATAAATAATTAAAAAAAAAAAACAAGATAATACAGTAAACGTAGTATGGCTATGAAATCCTTTGGTAGTGTTTGCATAGATAGGTCAGGAAGGCAAGTGCTTTGTCATCCCCCCTCCCCTTTATGGCCTCTCAAGCTTATCTGATTGTCAGTCTTTGTTCTCTTGTGGTGAATATTTTGTGTAGAAAAGGTTCAGGTGTATTTCTTGCCAGGTCCAGTGCTCCTCTCTCACTCATTGCCCATCTGACCCCGAGTATGGCCAGCCGGCGCCGGTGAGTCTCTTCTGCTCCGATTCCCTGACTCACCCACAGACTAATTCGCATCCTCAAGCAGATGAACTCAAAGGGCATCTAAGCAAACAGCATGCTGGGACTGGTAAAACCCACCACTGTTACGCATTTTTAGACACTTGCAGAGCACTTCAGAAAGCAGTAATGCTCTTGAATAAAGCCAGGATAATTGAGCAGATTTTCAAGAGACAGCTGGTCTACAATTAAACTTGGACCAAATTTTTGTACACATTACAGGAAAAAACTGATGACCAAAATTAACAGTTTGGCAAATGGCTATGGTGTCATAGTACAACTACAAAAGGAATCTTCTAAGTATTTAATCTGCTTATTCACTAATGAGTTCCTTTCCATTCATTAGATTCCCAAGGCAGCATATGGGGACAAGTGAGGACAGGACCCAGGCCTATCCTCTGTGGACATATGGTTTAGAGGAGATGATCATTTAGCAAGCGATTAGACCCGGATGGTAAGTGCTGTCTGGGGTTAAGTTCAGGGCATAGGCAGACTTCCCAGAAAAGCTAGTGCTTGAACTGACTTGAAAGATGGGTAGAGGTTGGCCCAGAGAAAGGAAGGGAGGGCATTTCAGGTCAGGGGACTTATCCAGCTCTACAATTTATTAACTGTGTGACTCCAGTCGAAAATGCTTAAAATATGAGCTCCCCTGTCTGTAAAATGGAAGTAATATTATTACTATTATTTAATTAATTAAATATAATTAATATTACTATTACCTAGTAATATTATCTACTTTAGAGGGCCATGTTAAGGAGGAAGTGAATTGATTTGTGCAGAGGATTCAGAGCAGGGCCTGAAGCATCTACAAGCAAAGACCTCATGGCAGAAGGAGCTAAATGCATCAGGGACCATCAAGCATATCGGAAAGGCTGACACGTGGATGTGCAGGAGGAGGCTCAGATGGGGTGCAGGTGCAGAGAGAGCGGAACTTGCAAAGAGACCTTTAAGCTTCATTAGGGGATTTAGACTTTGTCTTAGAGGAGCTGGAAAGCCGTTGAAACATTCTGAACAGAGAATTTCTGACGGGACTTGCATTTCAGAAAGATCCTGCAGTATTTCATGTGAGAACCTGAACCATGAGGGCAGCATTGGGAACTGACAAGGAGGGTGCTTAGAGGTAGAGCTGATGAGACCAACTAACTTGGTGACTCATAAGGGATGAAGGGGTCATGGTTGCTCTGAGGTTCCTGCCCAGAGACTTGTGGGCAGCGGAAGAAGAAGCTGGCTACAGAGCAGGTCCCAAACTAAGTTCCATCCCTCTCCCAGAACAGTGTTTTCCAATACATACCAAGATCTCAAGCAATCAGATCTTTAACTTAATGTTTGGCTTTAAACAGCAATTGGATAGAATGAAAGATAATAGTTTGACTGAACCGAATTAAAAAAAAAAAAAAAAAACCTGTGCTTTTTAGATGTTTAATAAAGAACAACAGGAAAAGATGGCAGCCATAAGGATTAATGCAATCTGAAGTGCCATTAACAGCATAAGAATGTTCAAGTTAGAAGACATATTCTCCCCATATGCTCCCCATATTCTGTAGTCAAATTGCATAGGGCTAGCTTGGGCACCATACTTCAAGGAACACAAATACAAACCACATTCATTGATTTGAGAGGAGGGTAACTAGGAAGATGGAAGGTCTTGAAATAAATTCACATGAGCAATTGTTTCACCTGGAAAAGGAAAAAAAAAAAAAAAATGCTGGGTATAGGAGGGACTGAGGAATGGGAAGAAGATGAGTAGGACCGATGGGTAGATGATACTAGGGAATCAGATTCACAGGGCCTGTGGAGAAGTTTCTGAGTTGCCCAATGATGGTACAGGCTGTCCCACAAAGAACTGGCCAGAAGTATCCAGAGGAGGCTGCTATTGGTCCTCTGCTAAAAGGTGGTAAAAATAATTCCTGCACTGGCTGGAAATACAGACTGTGTGCATACTCAGTCACTCAGTCATGTGCAGCTCTTTGTGACCCTATGGACTGTAGCCCACAAGACTCCTCTGTCCATGGGATATTTCAGGCAAGAATACTGGAGTGGGTTGCCATCTTCTCCTCCAGGGTATCTTCCCAACCCAGGGATTGAACCTGGGTCTCCTCCATTGCCAGGTGGATTCTTTACCCCTGAGCCACTTAGGAAGCCCAGAAAGACAGACTAGGTAATCCCTCAAGTCAATTCCAGTTTGAGATCTGAGATTCTGTGGCATGTAAGTAGAAAGAGAATATTTAAACATCAGTATTTCTGATTTGCACATTGATTTATTTTGGGACAACTCATGAGCTCCATGCTGGTTATTTTGGAACAAAATAATAAAAAGACCTATCTGACCTGTAGATTGTTCACAGTCCAGAAGGGAACATGAATTAAGGTAGTAAATGTTATAGTAATGTTATTATATTTAAATCAATATATTATGGTATGTTAGAATTAATATAATAATCATGCAATTCTCTATCTTGAACTGATAACTTCAAAGGTCCTAAGCAAGCCCTAGGGGTGTGCCCCCTAACTCTTGCAGAAAAAGGAAGGACTCCTGCTAAATCCAGGCATAGAGTAAGCCCTACTGGCTGGGGGGAGGGGCAGATATAAGAGCACAAGTCTTGCCTTTAACTGGATTTCTTTGAATCAGTATTTTTGCTTTATATGAACCAAACATAGCCCATGAATATAACAGCCAAAGCAGTCACCTTATTGGGAGACGCATTTTCTGCAGAACACAAAATGTGACTCTTAGTGACATGGGCAGGAAAATGAAGGCTATTTTCTCCCTTTCTGACCACAGCAGAGGCTCTCATTCATTTTACCAGTGAACCTCCAGCCAGTCATGTCTGGGGATTTTCACCTGCTCTGTAGGACTCTTACAAACGTCCCCAGGGAAGCTGAGTCTCTCCTGTGGGCATCGGGACCCTTCCTCAGTCCTGCACCCGTGCTCTGTGCTCTTCCCACTATGCTCAGCCTCCCACTTTCTGGAAAAGAACAATAAAACCGCTCTCCTGTTGAAACCTGGACCTCGGACCTCATATTTTGCTCTGCCAGCTGATGTCTGGGCTCCAGACAGTACATCTGTCTCATAACTGTCTTACCCACGAATTGCAACCCGCCCGGCCACTCAGTCTTGACCCAATGCCTGCCCTCAACTCTGAGCTCCAGTCCCAGCTGACTGGACTGCGTGCTGGTTTGCCCAGCGGGTCCTCCTGCCCCAGGTTCTATTTCCTTACCAGAACAGGCTCCTCTCCTACCCTCTACCTTGATGGAAGATGGATGATGGAAAGTCGCTTAGTCGTGTCCAACTCTTTGTGACCCCATGGACTGTAGCCTACCAGGCTCCTCCATCCACAGGATTTTCCAGGCAAGAGTACTGGAGTGGGTTGCCATTTCCTTCTCCAGAGGATCTTCCCAACCCAGGGATTGAACCCAGGTCTCCCGCATTATAGGCAGACGCTTTACCGTCTGAGCCACCCCTCTCCTCTACCTTGGGAAGGACTATTCTCCAAGATGTGAGAATGTGGATGGGAAGGAGTGAAGCAGGAATCACTTCCATGGTCCAGTTAACAAAGGGAATGCAGTGGGTGGTGGTCTTGGTAGGAGATGGAGCCACAAAGAGGAGCCAACAGATGCTATTTACAGAATTATCTAGAATTTATTTACATCACCTGGGAAAATACCCATGTTATCCTAACTCATGGCATCTGGTCCCATCACTTCATGACAAATAGATGGGGAAACAATGGAAACAGTGGCAACTTTATTTTGGGGGGCTCCAAAATCACTGCAGATGGTGATTGCAGCCATGAAATTAAAAGATGTTTGCTTCTTGGAAGAAAAGCTATGACCAACCTAGACTGTATATTAGAAAGCAGAAACATTGCTTTACCAACAAAGGTCCATCTAGTCAAGGCTATGGTTTTTCCACTAGTCATGTATGGATATGAGAGTTGGACTATAAAGAAAGCTGAGCACTGAAGAATGGATGCTTTTGAACTATGGTGTTGGAGAAGACTCTTGAGAGTCCCTTGGAACTGGGAACTCTTGGAACACTTGGAACTGGTTAGGTTAGGATGCAACCAGTCCATCCTAAAGGAAATCAGTCCTGAATATTCATTGGAAGGCCTGATGCTGAAGCTGAAACTCCAATACTTTGGCCACCTGATGTGAAGAGCTGACTCATTGGAAGACCCTGATGCTGGGAAGGATTGAAGGCAGGAGGAGAAAGGAATGACAAAGGATGAGGTTGTTGGATGGCATCACCAACTCAATGGACATGAATTTGAGTAAGCTCCGTGAGTTGGTGATGGACAGGGAAGCCTGGCATGCTGCAGTCCATAGGGTCACAAAGAGTCGGACATGACTGAGTGACTGAACTGAACTGAACTATTCTAACTCCCTCTATTCCAGATTCAAGTCAGTACTGGGAGGGTTAGGAGACCATAGCGCCCTCCCCAGGGAACTTCTGTTCCAATGCTGTCCTGTAGGGGCACCCAAAGATTCTTAGGGAACAGTAACTACCCTCTGCTTTATAGGGCTCTTTCTGCTTCTGCTTCCTGCTCCTTCATTAATCTCTCCTGGGAGTGCTAGGGGTGGGGGGACTGCCATTGCCTAGGGTGGTGAGCCATCCAGCTTGTGCTCCAGTTACTCTAGAATCATAAGACAGACTCACACCATGTAAGAGTGCTCACTCCATGTGGGCACAGGCATGCACACAGACAGCTGTAGCTGGTTCTACAGCTAACTACACATCCATACAAACTCTCACCATGCAAACACCTCTACACATCATGTGCACACACACACAACTCACCATGTAGACATCCCACCCATATCCCACACCACAGTCATCAGAGTTAAAAGACAGACTTAGAGACCAAGATTTTCACAGACAGAAATGTGGACCCAATGAATAGAAATGACTGATCACCACTCATCCAGGCCATAGTAACAAATAATTCACGTAGATCTGGGGTCAGCACAGAAAAGCCATATTCCTGCCTCATCCTCAAATGCCTTCCTAGGCCTGGGCAGTGCCTAGAAATAACCTTCTATTACATCGCCATCATCTTTCACCAGGTCCTACTTTAAATCATTTGATCTCCTTCCAGGCCTTCCAGCTTCCTAAGTATTCCCTTGGGGGAATTTGGTGTCTGGCAGATTGTAAATACTCCATGACTATCAGTTTCCTCCCTACTTCCTTCTGGAGGGCAGAACCTGAAACCTGACTTCCTGTTCAAATCCTAGGTTTACCATTATCAGCTGTGTGACCTTGGTCTAGTTACTTAACCTCTTGTGTTTCAGTTTCTTTCCCTGTAAAATGATAATATCTCCCTTATGAAAAAAAAAAAAAATTAAATGAGCTAACAAATGAGTTCACTATTATTGTGGTGGTTGTTTTCTCCAACCAACAAATCTTGCCTTCAAGACTATTTTGAATCCTAATTTGGTCATCTCCATGTTGGGTGTTCATTGGTAGGACTGATGTTGAAGTTGAAATTCCAGTACTTTGGCCACCTCATGCGAAGAGCTGACTCATTTGCAAAGACCCTGATGCTGGGAAAGATTGAGAGCAGGAGAAGGGGATGAGGATGAGATGGTTGGATGGCATCACCGACTCAATGGACATGGGTTTGGGTGAGCTCCAGGAGCTGGTGATGGACAGGGAGGCCTGGCATGCTGCGGTTCATGGGGTCACAAAGAGTCGGACACAACTGAGTGACTGAACTGAACTGAACTGATGTTTAATAGCGAGCTTACCTGGTAGCTCAGCTGGTAAAGAATCTGCCTGTAGTGCAGGAGACCTGGGTTCTATCCCCGGGTTGGGAAGATCCCTTGGAGATGGGAACAGCTACCCACTCCAGTATTACATCGCCATCATCTTTCACCAGGTCCTACTTTAAATCATTTGATCTCCTTCCAGGCCTTCCAGCTTCCTAAGTATTCCCTTGGGGGAATTTGGTGTCTGGCAGATTGTAAATACTCCATGACTATCAGTTTCCTCCCTACTTCCTACTACCTCCCTACTTCCTTCTGGAGGGAGTGAAAACTCCAGTCCTGGAGAATTCCACGGACTGTATAGTCCATGGGGGTCCCAAAGAGTTGGATATGACTGAGCAACTTTCACTTTCACTGTTTAATATTCTATAAAAGCCTTCTGCATACTCCCTGTGGTCTCTGTGGAGCTCCTCCTCTAGAGGTAAAGACATCTTCCACCCAGTTCCACACTCACCCCTGGATTTCCAAATCCAAGAGGATGCAGCATACTTTCTCCTCTTTGTTTTTCCCAGACTGTTGATCGCACACCTTAGTGGTGATGGTTTAGTAGCTAAGTCATGTCCGACTTTTGCAACCCCATGGACTATAGCCCGCCAGGGTCCTCTGAGCCCCCACCTTGTCAAACCCTGCAGATTCTGCCAAACCCTGCAGAATCTGCCTGCTGCCGTCCCGTTGCCCCTGCCGGAAGGTCTGCCTTGTCTCCTTGTCTGTGGCTCAGCCAGTGGTTCACCTGAGCTCAGCTTCCCCCTCGCCCACTGCACTAGATTGAGAAAGACACTTTCTGCTCTTTGACTTGCCATCTGGTGCTGCCAGTTCACGCTTGCAAAACAGAGCTTCTTCCAGTTTAATTCTGAGAGCTTCTTGCCTTACTAAGAGCTCTAAAACCACCTCTTTAGTTATCTATTCTAGAATCAATCTGGAGGTTGCTATCAAGCACACCAATGGCCATTTCTGAAATGTACACTTTTGAAATTTGGGGCATTTCCTTGACCTTTGTCCTTCTCCCTGGTCATTGCCTTCTTCTGAGATCATACCCGGTCCTTTCATCCAGACATTAACGTTATGAAAAATCTCAGGCACCATTCACAATGTTTCCTTAGGGCCATAGAAAACAGCTTTTATTTGAAAGGCGCAGCTGAGAAATCAGAAAGTGATTTTATTAAAAAAAAAAAAAAAAAAAAAAAAAACAGCTCTGATTATTCTGATTATTCGAGCATACTCACTCTCTGAGGACTTTCTATCCTCTGCGTGGATGTGGGCTGAGTCCTTCTCTTGGTAAGTAATGACTCTGAGATATGGATGTGGCTGTTGGTCTTGACCACAAATCATCCAGCCATGCATGACTACCGTCAGCAGAAAACGGAGCTCCCTAGCCCTTCATCTGCTGAATTCTGAAGAGGGGCTGGACTGCAGGGCCCTTTCTGTGAGGGTTACTTTCTGCAGGTTACAAGCAACTGGGTAAAAAGTGCAGGGTAAACACAAATGTCATTCACTGCAAGCAGACCAAATTACAGGCCGTCACCTCCTCGAGATAGCCTGGTACAACTCGGGTTAACTGTTACAAAACATGTTTGAGGACAATTTCTCTGGAAACAATTTCTGTTTCACAGGTCTTACTTTAACTCAAATGGTTTAGATGAGGAGGGGAAATCAGTAAGCTACTTCCTTCCTGAATTTTTTTCTTGTCAGGATTTTCTCCTCATTACTCTGTTGCCTGGCCACACACTGAAAGGTTGTTGTTGAATCACGCGAATACACCGGGATTCTTGGCCCCCGGAGGAGAAGAATTCAATCCGGGGCCAGAGACGAGGCTTGATCGCTCAGAGCTTTTGTGTAATAAAGTTTTATTAAAGTATAAAGGAGATAGAGAAAGCTTCTGACATAGGCATCAGAAGGGGGCAGAAAGAGTACCCCCCTGCTAGTCTTCAGCTGGATGTTATATAGTCACTAGCAGTCTGTTAATGAAAGAAAGGAATGTCTTAAAATTCAGAATAGCACCAGGCCCCTCACCCCATTTTGGGATAATCTTGGCACCAAATGGTTTATCCTGGGCCATAAAATGATTAACTTGAATCTTAAAGAAGGGCAGACCACCATATAAATAGTTTCATTTACATAGATTAGGGGAACAATATCTGAGTATAACATACTAGTTTGTCAAGTAGGTTCTGGGCCAAGAGGCGGCCGACTTGGAGACAGAGTTTGGGGTAAAGGCATAGTACATTAGCATAGCTTAAGACAAACATTTCCATAAGAAAAAGGCACTGGTTATCTCTAGGCTCAAGAATAGCTAACTTCAGGCGAAACCAGGTGTCATTATGGCAACACAGTATTTTAAGAGAAACCACTCTTTAAATTTGTATAGAGAAGGAAAAAAATATTGCTAGTTTGTTTCCTCCTGCCGCTTAAGAGAGAGAAAAATGTCTGACACTTGCAGGCTATTTCCTCCATTTGGAGACCCCTCTCTCCTTGGGGACCCCTAGATTTCCTATCAACATGCCTAGGAAATGATGCTCTCAACACCACCCCCACAACTGAACTGTGCTTTCTTAGCTTCTTAAAAAACATTTACAATTATCTTTATTAACTTAATTGAGAGCCCTTCTCTTCCTATTTACAAATCTTGATTCTTCCCTTAATCAGCATGCAATTTTTTTTTTACTATTTAATCTCTATCTTATATATTTTTTCTTATGTGTAAAAGTTATATTCTACACTACACCAGCCTAAGGAAACAAATGCTAAATCTTCACATTTCTGCCCCCAGTTCAAATGGAATCCAGGCAGAAACTCCAGACTTTTCCAGGGACCCTTGCCCTAAATATCTCCGAGTTCCCTGGTAATGCCTACAATGCTCTCATCTCCTACTTGCTCTTGTCTCGGGGGAGAACATGGATTCTCCTCAGCAGGGCTTAAGTCCCATGATCACCACCACTGCTCCACCTCAGACACCATCAGCCTTTCTCTACATGAACACACTTTGTTTTCTATGCAACTAGGCTTCTAGAAAAGACCCCTAGGCATAAGTTTCCCAATGCACACAAGCTCCTCCCACCTAGAAATCCAGCACCTGCATTTCTCGTCAAGGTCATGTTCCACCACTGCTGGCCTCTGTGTCCACCTGGCTCCTTCCCTCTCCCTCCCTATGTCAACTGCAGAGAGGCTTGTCCCAGGGCCCCAAGATGGTGACACTTTCAGCTCACCTATGGGCAGGTGTTTCCCACAGAGACACCACAGCCGGGATGGCCAAGGCAAGACAGGTTTTAGCATTGGTGCCACATTGGACCAAGACCTGGTCCTCCTCTCCAACGATTTAAAGAAGGCTGATGCTGAGACCACACTGCTGTTCAGGCTCCTCATCCACTCTCCCCACCCGTTTATGGGGTTGATGGCAGGGTGGGAAGGGAAGTGCTGTCCTTTCTACACTCTGGCCTCATCTTAGCTGTTCAGGGGAGATGAAAGCAGAGTGGGTGGTGTGTGTGAGGAGGGAAGGATGGGAGGGGGCCTGGAGATGATGTCAGGGTCCTAGTGCTCTTCAGAAAGCTTGACTCCCGTGAAAATTTGTCAATATGAATAGATATTGAAGACAAACTCCATAGGACATGTCATAGTTACATGTAACGCAAAAGGACATTTGGGGGCCTAATTCCATTCCCCCATGTCACAATAAAGTTTGAATTCCAAGCCTTTAAGTCCAGTTGAAAAAAAAAAAAATGCCCCTTTACAGAAACCCCTGGCTGGTGGGCTTTTTCTGCCAGTGGGACTAGGCCATTCTCTCTCCAGGTTGTTCTGTGTTGACCAGTCCCTAGAGCCACAGAAGGAGATGCACATTGCTGTTTCTAGAGGCATCGATAGTTCCTGAGCACACCGTGTCTTCTCATGCAATGTTTTGTGGTTCTCAGAGGCTGACTCTCGTCCTGGGTTCCAGAAAACACAGCACTGACAACCTCAGGCAGGCAACAGCCCCCTTGTAACTGGTCCTTTGTTCCCCCAGGGACCAGCGGGACAAGCAAAGCCAAGGGCCTCCCAAAAAATGCTTCCCTCGAGTTCTTCTGCCTCTAGCCTCCACTGGTCCTCATCGCCTCCATGAAGCCCATGACAGAGTCCCCATCTCCCAGGGATTCCACAGCCTCATGCAACCCTCTTATGACAATTATTACCATCCACCATGTTTTTTATTTTGGACAATGGTGTGTTGGTAAATGTTAACAACCAGTGCCCCAAAAAAGTACAGATAAAGTATAAATAAAGATATAAAGATATATATATATATGCACATGTAAATACATATGTATGTTTATGATAGATTTTACTGATGTAGGGCCTCCCAGGTAGCTCAGCAGTAAAGAATCTACCTGCCAATGCAGGAGACACAGAAGATGCAGGTTTGATCCCTAGAGGAGGAAATGGCAACCCACTCCAGTATTCTTGGCTGGAAAATCCCATGGACAGAGGAGCATGACTGGCTGCAGTCCATGGGGTCACAAAGAGTCAGACACAAATGAGCAACTGAGCATGCACTGATATAAGGAATACGTAGCACACAATTTATAAATAGAAATAAGATGCACAGTAGTGGGTTTTTCGACAATTTTTAAAATATTTATTTTACTTTTTGGCTGCACCACACAAGACATGGGATCTTAGTTCCCCTTCCCTGACCAGGGATTGAACCCGGGTCTCCTGCAGTGGAAGTGCAGTCTTAACCACTGACCATGAGGGAAGTCCCTAGATGCACAATATTCTTTATCATAAACTACATGTAATCTTCAGCAAATTGGACCAAGAATTTCCCAGTGAGTTGAAAATTAATCCAGTGAAATGTTCTGTTTGTTTTGGATGAGGGAATTCCATCCCTCACACTCTCTCACTAACCTCAGGTCTGGTTGAAAGAAGATTTCTCTAATCCAAAACATCCTGTGATTTTAATTTAATTACAGAACACATTTTGCAAGTTAAGTTGGACTTCAGGATGACTTTGCAGAAAGACTCTGCTTTGACAAGAAAACAGGTGCCATCTAGAGTAATAAAAATGACCGCACCAGGCCAAGCAGTTAGAGACAAGTGAAA
Source organism: Bubalus bubalis (assembly GCF_019923935.1). Classification (NCBI taxonomy): domain Eukaryota; kingdom Metazoa; phylum Chordata; class Mammalia; order Artiodactyla; family Bovidae; genus Bubalus; species Bubalus bubalis. Next base: position 14,256,837 of record NC_059169.1, on the reverse strand, counting down.
AAAAATAAAAACAAAACTGGGATGGCGTTTACTTAACATGACATTAAGAACAATAAATTTCTGTGTCATTCAAGGTTAAATTTTAATTTCACATTCTATAAGTATAAAATACATTTGTTATTTTCATGCCAAGTAGACAATCTAGTTGTCTTTACTCTCTCTTCACTTCTCAAAACACAACTTATTTTTAGGGTCTGCCAACTCTTCTTTCTAATCTTTTACATCTGTCTGGAAAGATCGCAAGCCTTTTCCAACCTCTGCTCTCCTCCTGACCCACTTTCCTCTAAGGTACTCCAAGGAGCAAAGGGAAATCTCTGCTCAAGAATATGTGAATATTCATCCACTCATCCATCCATCCATCCATCCATCCATTCACTTATCTATTCAATATCTTCTATGTGTAAGGCATTTTGCTTGGTCATGAGGTCAGATCAAAGAAAACCAAGCTCTTTCTATTCTTCAAGAGAAGTTTAAACTTGAAGGGAAGACTGAAGCGAAGTGGGAACAAGAGAAAGATGGAGCTGATACACATAAATATATGATATGAATTTACCAGGTCATAAGTAGGTCCTGAACGGAACTCATCATATTCCCCTACAAACCTCCTTTTCCAGCCTTCCTCATGTGGTCACGGTCCCACAGCTGCTCCTCAGTCTTCAGGTGGCACTTCACTGTACCCATCTCCTGTCCACCTCTATCGTTGTCAGTTACGCATTTGCCCACTTCTTGAGGAGGTCTGTACCTTAAACCTGGCAGATCTGATTCCTAGTCACATCCTCATCCCTGGAGATGTCTCCAGTTTCCACAGGGAAGGACACTTCTCAAGACCATTATTTATGCAAAAAAAAACCACTTTACTTTTTTCCTTCCCCATTCATCCCCACTGATAGCCATTCACTCCCATCTCTAAATTATTTGGCTTTTCTCGTTATAGGATTAACTCTCTAGAATTCTGCCTGAGTGCTCCTTCCACTCTCTCACACTGCGCCACAGTTTAAATCAAAGCTAACTATTCCTCCTACACTGCAAATGCTTGAATTCTCTGTTCCCCTGTGAGACATAGGACAACAGAACCTGCTCTTTATAAAGCAATGTCCATGTAGCACTTAACACTTTCGCTAGGTCAGCCTTTTTTCCTCCACATTTTTATAAAATATGTGCAAGCATTTTCCCACAGTCCATAATATACACAGGGAACATTCCTCAAAGCCTAGGAGTCCTTGTGATCTGGGGGAAGGAAGCAAGGAATGGGGCTGAAGAGGGAATGGGGAGGTGTTAATAAAATGAAGGGAGAAGCTGTGAAAGACACTGAAAGGGCAAGAGAAGCTACAGAATATCACTTCAGTGAAATGCTAGATTATGATCGTTTGCAGGGTTGTTTCATCCTGCTGAGGTGAGCACCTTGGTCTTTCAACTAGGTTGTTTTACAGCTCTGTTAAGGCAGCAGTTAACTTGTAGAAAACGAATGGAGATACAAATGATTGCTGCTCACAGCAGTGCAAACGATCCTGCTCACGGCGATAGCGAGGAGTTTGTCAGGGACGGACTATAAAAACTAATTGTATTATCTTACTGATTCCATCATGAATTAATATGAATTAAAATGAACAGTGTTCATTTTAAACTCTCATGGATTAATAATGACCATTTATTTTGCATGAAAGTCATTTTACTTATTTTTTCACTTAAATATTTTTTAAATTAATTTTTATTGGAGTATAGTTGCTTTACAGAGCCATGTTAGTTTCTCCATCAGGTCAGTTCAGTCCCTCAGTCGTGTCCGACTCTTTGCGACCCCATGGACTGCAGCACACCAGGCTTCCTTGTCCATCACCAACTCCCGGAGCTTGCTCAAACTCATGCCCATTTGAGTCGGTGGTGCCATCCAAGCATCTCATCCTCTGTTGTCCCCTTCTCTTCCTGCACAGTTTCTATTGTGCAGCGAAATGAATTAGCCACACATATACATATATCCTCTCCCTTTTGGACTTCCTTCCCATTAAGGTCACCATAGTGCATTAAGTAGAGGTCCCGGTGCTCTACAGAATACTCTCATTAGTTGCCTATTTCACACATAGTGTCAATAGTGTATATGTGTTGATCCCAATCTCCCAATTCCTTCCACCCACTCCCTTTCCCCCTTGGTATCCATATATTTGTTCTTACTCATGTCTGTGTCTCTCATTCTGCTTTGAAAATAAGATCCTGTATACCATTTTTCTAGATTCCACACATATGCATTAATATACAATATTTGTTTTCTCTTTCTGAGTTACATCACTCTGTATGACAGTCTCTATGTCCATCTACATCTCTACAAATGACCCGATTTCTTTCCTTTTTATGGTTGTAATATTCCATGGTATACATGTACCACATCTTCTTTATTCATTCCTCTGCTGATGGACATTTAGGTTGCTTTCATATTTTTGGCTATTGTAAATAGTGCTACAGTGAACATCAGAATACATGTATCCTTTCAAACCATGGTTTTCTCCGGATCTACACCCAGGAGTGAGATTGTTGCATCAAACAGTAGCTCTATTTTTAGTTTCCTACGGGAACCTCCATACTATTCGCCATAGTGGCTACACCAGTGTATAACCCACCAACAATGTAGGAGGGTTCCCTTTTCTCCACACCCTCACCAACATTTATTGTTTGTAGATTTCTTGATGACGGCCATTCAAACCAATCTGAGGTGACACCCCACTGTAGTTTCATTTGCATTTCTCTAGTAATTAGTGATGTTGGGCATTTTTTCATGTGCTTTTTAGCCATCTGTATACCTTCTTTACAGAAACATCTATTTAGATCTTCAGCCCATTTTTTTATTAAGTCATTTGCTTTTTGATATTGAGTTGCATGAGCTTTTTGTATATTTTGGAGATTAATCCCTTGTTGTTTGCTTCATTTACAAATATTTTCTCCCATTCTGAGGGTTGTAGTTTTTGTTTTTTGTGTGATGTCTTTGTCTGGTTTTGCTATCAGGGTAATGTTGGTCTCATTAAATGGATTTTAAAGTATTTCATTTTTTCTATACTTTGGAAGAGTTTGTCTGCCACATAGAATGGAGTTGATTATGGAAGACTTTGTCAAAATAGAGGGTATCTGCATTTTATTACTTACTAGAATATGCATTTCAATAAAATTTTTTAAATCACTACAAGTAAATACAACTTAAACAAGCATTCTCTTTACAAGATAAAGAGAGTTAAAAACATGTAGTTTAGGAGGCAGATGAGTGTATTTGCAATAGCAAAAAAGGAATTGGTTTTGAATGGTACCTTAAAAATGGAGAAGCATTTGAAAAAACAGCATTTACTTGTAAAAAAATTTATTATGGAAATAAAATATAAAAATAGAGAAAATAATATAATCAGCTCCCATGTTCTCATATTCTACTCTCCAATGATTATCAACACACAGCAACTTTTGTTTTTTCTATATCCATTCTACTCCTCACCCTTACTCCTACCATTCCTGAATTATTTTGAAGTGTCAGATATTAAAATTATTTTACTCACATATATTTCAGCCTATATCTGAAAAAAAAAAAAATGTGGGCATTAAAAAGCATAGTCACAGGGCTTCCCTGGTGACTCAGTGGTAAAGAATCCACCTGCCAGTGCAGGAGACATGGGTTCGATCCCTGATCCAGGAAGATCCCACATGCCGCAGAGCAACTAAGGCCATGTCCCACATGCCACAACTATTGAGCCTGTGTCTAGAGCCAGGGAGCCACAACTGCTGAAGCCTGTGCGCCCTGGAGTCCATGCTCTGCAGCAAGAAAACCCACCATAGTGAGAAGACCTTGCACCTCTAGAGAGCAGCCCCCACTCTCTAGTAAATGAGAGTAAAGTCTGCACCGTGACAAAGACCCAGCACAGCCTTTTAATAGCACAGTCTTATTAATATAAATAAATAAATTATTTTTTAAATGGTCCACATCAAAAAACCTTTTTTTAAAAGAAAGTATAGCCACATAAATATCATACCACCTCTCCCAGTTTACAGTATTTCCATAACACCATCAGATCTCCAAGCGATGTTTTAAATAGACCTCATTTCCTCATAATTTTATCATTTTTACAGTTGATTTGTTTTAATTGGTCTCCATACAAGACCCCTATATTCGCTATATTGCATTTGGTTGGTGTGTCTCTTAAATCTCTTTTCATCTATAGGTTCTGGACCCTCTCTCTTTTTTTATGCAATTTATCTGTAGAATGTCTCATACTAGTCTTTTTTTAAATTGTACTCCTGTGGGGATGTATTTCCTATAAAATGGTCGTAAGATCTAGGCTGACTTCATCGTGTTCATTTGTTTGGTCTTGCTTTGCTTGTGAAGAAGCCTTCATAGGTGGTGGTGTGAGCTCTCACTGCATCTTATCAAGAGGTTCATGAAGCCACATTAAGAATCATTGGTGGGTTCTGGTGTCATAGCCTGTTTCATTCATTGTAAAATTTCCTATCTGTGTTTCACCTAATCTTTTAAGTCATTGAAAACCATTTGCCTTCATCCATCAGTTCAATAGAGGTCATAAAATAGCAATATTCCAATTCTATTATCCCTCTTCATTTATTAGCTCAAATTCCTCTAAAAGAAGAAATTTAGTTTGTAAACTATTTGATTATCCTTCAATAACAACTTCAGTATAGTTCTGCAGGAAAAAGGTTGAGCAATTATTTTCCCCTTCTCTTTATTTCCCAGTTTTCAGACTAGAGAGTTGAATTCTTAGCTTCCTTCAAAGGTGTGTGTGGGTGGGGAGAGGGAGGTAATGACATGAACTCATAGATTTTTAACATATTCATTGTGCCTTGATCCTTCCTTTTCGTGTAGAAACTGTATAATCTCTGGCCTACAGAGATCTCTTGTTTCTTCAGTTTGGACCCTAAGTCTTTGGGGCACAATCTTGTGGTCTTTGATAGTTCCGTGGTTTGTTGGTATGACAAGATATTCCGGGCTCATCCTTGACCTGGCTCAGCCATTTCTCCAAGAAGCTCTGTTCCTTTTAGTGGAAAATGTTATTTAGTAGCACAGTCTAGATGCTAAAGGTATTCAGTGCTATGGGTTAGTCAAGGTATCTAGGCCTTTGTAACAGGCAGAGCTAGAAAGAATATTTTTTTAAAAAACAGAAAACACATATGTATTCTTACTAATATTTCTAAATCAAACTTAAGCTACAGGGTTTTTATTTTACCTCTTTCATTTGACCTGTATATCACTTTTTTCTTGCACTGAAAATCTTGGTTCCTAACGAAAAATATATATTTTATTTTGTGGCAAAATATATTATTATTTAATAACCGTATCAGAAGTCATAATATTGGCAGGGGGGGAAAATCAGGCTAAAAAGTAAACTCCTGAAAACCATTTGAAATTTCTTTGCAGTTGGGGGATTGTTTCTTTTTATCTTTTCTTTCTTTTTTAAAAAATTAATTAATTTTAATTGGAGGCTAATTACTTTACAATATTGTAGTGGTTTTTGCCATACACTGACATTAATCAGCCATGGGTGTACATGTGTCCCCCATCCTGAACCCCCCTCCCACCTCCCTCCCCATCCCATCCCTCAGGGTCATCCCAGTGCACCGGCCCTGAGTGCCCTGTCTCATGCATCGAACCTGGACTGGTGATCTGTTTCACATATGGTAATATGTTTCAGTGCTATTCTCTCAAATCATCCCAGCCTCGCCTTCTCCCACAGAGTCCAAAAGTCTGTTCCTTACATCTGTGTCTCTTTTGCTGTCTCGCATATAGTTAATCAATGAATATAGTAAAGTTGCAGGATATAAAATTAACACACAGAAATCCCTTGCCTTCCTATACACTAACAATGAGAAAACAGAAAGAGAAATTAAGGAAACAATTCCATTCACCACTGGGACAAAAAGAATAAAATACTTAGGAATAAATCTATCTTTTCTTTCTTGATATGTACCCAACTAGAACTAAATGATCTAATTGGCTTGGCTTTGTGTTCGGTCATGTCCGACTCTTTGTGACCCCCTGGACTGTAGGCCCTCCAGGCTCCTCTGTCCATGGAATTTTCCAGGCAAGAACATTAGAGTGGCTTGCCATTCCCTTCTCCAGGAGATCTTCCTGACCTAGGGATCAACCCTGTGCCTCCCGCATTGGCAGGCAGATTCTTTACCACTGTGCCACCTGGGATGTCTACAGTCCAATTAGTGTGGTTTAAAAATAGAAGCATTTAAAAAGTTCAGGTTCAGCTGAAGAGAATTTTAGCTAACTTTGGAGGCAGAAATGACACAACCTGGAACCATTATGATCTCAGTGCTGTAATCAACTATTTATTAACTCAAGTTTCTGCTAATTCAGGAAAGGATATGCACATAGTTATATTTGTAATAATTGCTTTCACTTAACCAGCTATATTTAGTAGGAGGTAGAACCTTGCTAATTATCAATTTCCCAACTGGTTGAGAGTTCATTTCACTCATGAGGCTTTGGTCTTCTGGAGGCAAGTACAAAGTCCTAGAGCCAGGGAGGGCTGGCGTGTTACTGAAACTTACAGGTCACCTGGTTTAACCACTTCAGTTTGCAGAGGCAGAAACTAAGCCCAGCAGAGTCTATTAACCTCTCTGACATCACACAGCTAGTTAGCAGCAGGACAGAACCAGAGCAGCCTGCCCTCACCCTCCATACACTTTGCCCTGCTCCCTTGCTCCCCTGTGTGAATTTTCGCAATGAGCAGAGGCCCAGTAGAAACTTGAATCTCAAGACTCAAAATGATCAATGTTTATGAGCACCTGCCCTCCATCATTTGGCAGATATTCCTAATTGGCTCCGAGTATATAGCAAGATGGCTTTTATTGTCTACTTTTTCCCCCTGTACAGGTAATAAACTGAAGAAAACATGTATTTGGTACAAAGTTAAAACAGGAGATTCTCAAACATTTAAGACAACTTTCCCATACTTTTACCAAAAAGCAACACAACATTACTTTAAAAGTAATTTCTACTGTCTGGGTAGTAAATGTTGTCTGTGTTTATCTAATTCAATAAATCACAACCATGGACTGGGCTAACGGATTTTTTCCAATAACCAAAACTCTCCAACTAAGGAACTGGCTGCCTTGTAAGTTAGTGAAGTGGGGGATGGAAGGGCGTGAGTTATCAGAACCTGCAGAGGGCATTTCTGCAGAGGTCGAGCAATGGGACTCAATGATATCCACATCCTTTGTAACCCTGAGAATGGATGAGAGATTCGGACACTATAACTTGTGCAATGTTTCTATTAAAGTGTCTTATTTGGGTTGGAGAGTAGAAACTATTTCTACAAAGATACAACTGGTGTCTCCCTTAAGTTCAGTTTCCACTCACAGCTTTGACCTCAGAGCCTCAACATATCAGAGAACCAGCCAGAGTGAGCCCTAGGGGAACATCTCCATGGCAGGATCGTTCTGGGAGCCCCCTTCACACACACAGGACAGGCTTTATGCAAATCACAGCAACTGGCTGTCAGCCACGCTCTTCCTGATCTAGCAAGTTCTTTCCTTCCTTCTCTCTCTAGTTGACTTCTATTTAAATCATACACGTGTCCTCACTCTGATACCTCCCTGCACATATCTGAAGTTTATTAGAAGCTAACTCCTTAGTCCAAGGGGGAAACAGAAGCAAGGGGACTCCAAAATTTGGGACTCAGAAAGATGTTCACCTATAGCCTGGGTGCTTTCAAAGTCACCCACCAAGTACTGAGCCCTCCTGTGCCCAGGATCCCAGACACGTGCTGAGGTCCCTGGAGGGGACACAGCTGCTGCTCTTCCAGGCTGAAGGAGGAAGGAGAGGAGAAAGGAGCTGACGCAGGAGAGTCTGGGCCCAGGCCGGGGCTGGGGCCGGGGCCGGGGCGGGGGCAGGGCGGGGGGAAGGGGGTTGGGTAGGGGTGGAGGAGTGGGGTTCGTCTCACAGAGGAGGTGGCATCCTGCTGGGCAAAGCAGTGTTTCACTTGTGACCTGAGAGGAGAGTAAGAGTCAGTCAGTAAAAGACAGAGGAGGGTTTCCAAGCAGTGGAAAGACAGGCCCAAATGTCAGAACAAAGGAGAGGTTTGTGGATTCGAGGAACTGAAAGGGATTAAGACACGTTGGAGCTCAGGCTGGAGAGAGAGAAAGTCTGTAGATGAAGGAGAGGAGGCAGGACTCAGGTGGTAGAGGCCTGTCCCCTCACCCTCTGATGGGCTACATGCCTGTGTGCTAAGCCGCTTCAGTCGTATCTGACTCTGCGACCCCATGGACTGTAGCCCGCCAGGCTCCTCTGCTCATGGGATTCTCCAGGCAAGAGTACTGGAGTGGGTTGCCATGCCCTCCTCCAGGGGATCTTCCCAGTTCCTTCTATGCACACCGTCTTCAGTCCTAAAGGAGTCCTTTCGCAGCTTCTTACACACCCTGTCAGGGTTTTTCCCTGAGTAGTTAAAGTCCAACATTTGCTCAGCACCTATTAGGGGCAGGCATGATATTGGGCCTGGAGAAAAGCAGTAATAACACACAACCCCCCATAAACTCATAAAATTATGTTCTATCTTTTTAAAACACCAAATATTAACCACAACAAATACATCCAAGAGCCCAGAGACAAAAATTAAGGAATAAAAACACAAAACAAAAAAAACCCATCCCATTAACACCTTTAGACTAAACTTTAGAAGAGACACATCTCTGCAGTCAAAATCAAAACGTTAAGGCAATAAATAACGTTCTAACTTATTTGACAGTGCTTTTCAATTGAGGTATAATTGACACAAAACATTAGTTTCAGGTGTACAACATGATTTGATACTTGGATATATTGCAAAATGATTTCCACAATAAGTCTAGCTAACATCCACCACCACTTTTAAGATCTACTCTTAGCAACTTTCAAATACACAATACAGTGTTATTGACCATTGTCACCATGCTCTATGTTACATCCCTATGACTTATTTTATAATTAGAAGTTTGTATCTTTTTACCGCTGCTGCTGCTGCTAAGTCACTTCAGTCATGTCCGACTCTGTGAGACCCCATAGACGGCAGCCCACCAGGCTCCCCCGTCCCTGGGATTCTCCAGGCAAGAACACTGGAGTGAGTTGCCATTTCATTCTCCAATGCATGAAAGTGAAAAGTGAAAGTGAAGTCGCTCAGTCCTCTTCACGACCCCATGGACTGCAGCCCACCAGGCTCCTCTGTCCATGGGATTTTCCAGGCAAGAGTACTGGAGCGGGGTGCCTTTGCCTTCTCTGATCTTTTTACTACCTTCAACCATTTCATACCACCCACCATACCTTCAACTACCAATTTGTTCTCTGTATCTCTGAGTTTTGTTGTGGTGGGTGGTTTTTTTTAGGGGGGGTGGGGCTTTTGTTTTTGATAAAGTATTTTTAACTTCAGAGTGTGGATGAGAAACGCGGCACCATGACCAGCATCACAGTGGAGGCTGACTGCACTGACCATGGTGTTTAGAATCCAGGGCTCCCTGGGCATTGGGTTTCTGCTCAGGACACACCTGAGATCTTCATGTATATTAACAACACCCTGGGGAAGAGATCCACCACAACACGATGATACAACAAGGGCTGAGGAAGAGATGGGCCGTGGGCATCCCAGGCGGCTGTAATACCCCGTGACCCCAAGTGACAGGGACCAGGGAAGAGTTCTGTCAACCAGGCACCACCCTGTGACGGCTGAGTCGAGGCTGAATACTAAGAACGAGTCCCCTTCACATCCTATTTCCTGAAGTTCTCATTTTTTAGATTCAGCTGATCTCCAACTTGAGGGTGCATTAGAATCACCTGGAGGGTTTGTGAAACCTGGGCCCCACCCCTGGAGTCTGACTCAGCAGGTCTGGGAAGGGCAGGAAATCTGTTATTTGTGGCAAGTTCCGAGGTGATGCTGCTGCTGGCGGTCCAGGGACCACACTCTGAGAATCACTGATGTGCTCCTTCCACAAAAACTACCCAAGCCCTGCTCGGAGCCAGCTGTTCAGCTTTGGAGGACACAAATCCCTGCCTCCCAGGGGCTCGCCCACTAGGGGAGGAAACAGAAATACAAAGGAAGTATCGTAACACAAGGCAGTAAAACAAGGCTCTACCGGGGGGTTAGAAGAGGCTGTGTTGAGCTCACTGAAGAGGAATGGTCCCCGCAGCAGTTCTGGGGAGCTGAGAGCAGGTCAGGGAGGGGAGTGGTTGCGAGACTAGGAAGAAGGAGCCACGTGCACGGAAAGGGTAGGAGGCCCACGGACAGTGGTCTGTGTCTCAGTGGAACTGGTGGGGAAAGGGGGAGATAGTTCATAGAAAGTGACCAGGGATGGAGGAGGCATCAGAGAGACTGATAAAGGGTCCTGAGTGGGGTGAACTGATGGGATCCGCCTTTTGGGAGGATGGTTCCGGTGATGGGAGAGATAAAGGTGGAGGCGGGGCCAGGGCAGGGCCAGGCGTGTCTGGAGGATGATGAGTGGAACAGAGACCATGATCCTGAGCTCAAGCAGGAGATAAAAGGATGAGGCTGGTGGATCCCAGGGACACGTTAGCACAGATCAGCGTCTTGGTGAGGAGTGTTAAACCTCACAGATCCCCTGGCTTTGGGCTTGCCTGGGGTGAACTGGATCTGCTAAGCAGTTAAGGACACACACACACACCAGCATCTCATGGTGTGAGCAGGAGTGTGGGAGTCACTGGCTGTGTCCCACAGCTTAGACGGGGCAGCAGCAGCTCAGGGCCAGGGTTTAAGGGCCCCCTTGCTCCCTGCCTCCTGCACCCTCTACATATGGGGCCAGGGGGCATCCGAGTGGCTCTGGAAGCCCCCTGATGGGAGAAGCGAGGGGTGAGAAAGAAGAGCATCTGGACCTCAGCGGGGACCAGCCCTCTCTTCTGGGAACTGCAGGGTTTCCTGGAGTTGCCATGACAAGCTCCACAGACTGGGTGGCTTAAGCAGCAGAAATTCAATCTCTCACCATTTGGGAGGCCAAAAGTCTGAAATCAAGGTCTGGGTTCGGGGGGCGCTCCCTCTGAGGGCTGTGATGACCCTCGTCTCTCCTAGTTTCTGCTAATTTGGTGACAATCTCTGGTGTTTCTTGGCTTGGAGACAAGGCACCACCATCCATCTCTGCTCTTCTCTTCACCTGGTGTTCCCCCTATGTCCAAATGCTCCCTTTTCATAAAGACAGAAGTCAGACAAGCTGGATCAGGGCTGCCCTAGTGACCTCATCTTAATTACACCTGCAACAACTCCCAGTCCCATTCTGAAGGACTGAGGATGAGGAATTCTATGAATTTGGGGGGTGGGAGACACAATTTAACCCATAACGTGTGTGCATGCTGAGTTGCTTCAGTTGTGTCTGACTCTGTGTGACCCTATGGACTGCAGACCTCCAGGCTCCTCTGTCCATGGGATTCTCCAGGCAAGAATACTGGAGTGGGTTGTCATTTCCTCCTCCAGTGGATCGTCCCGTCCCAGGGATTAAACCTTGCATCACCTGCATTGGCAGGCAGACTCTTTACCCCTGGGCCACTTGGGAAGCTCAGGTGACTCACAGGTACATTCAAACACGGAAAGCACTGGCCCCAACTACAGACAAATGAATGGACAGATGGGGGAGAAGAAATGTGACAAGTTAGGAAGGCTTCTTGGAGGAGGCTTCTAGTGATGAAAGCAGCTGCCATTTGGGAAGAAATGAGATCTATTGCTTCCAACCGTGGTCCTCACTTGGCTGCAGGGTGGAATCACCTGTGGGGTTTTGTTAATAAAAAAATGTTGACTCCTGCCTCCCCTCCCCCGAGATTCTGATTTAACTGAGATGAGGCTCCAGCCCTGGGATTTTACAGAGCTCCCCTTGTGATT